>NW_025727608.1:0-313787 GCF_021461385.2 Schistocerca piceifrons
CCATTCATGTGACACTAGTTATAGATTCCGATGCTTTACTACAGGTTTACTGTACCCCTCTGACCTTCTTGTTGACGATGATACACAGAAATTGCTTCGGAATTAAATACAAAAGGCACAATGCCGACTTAAGTACAAGAAAACTGACTCGTCTTACTGTCTAAGCTTTGAACCATTCCTGTGACACTAGATTTAGATTCCGATGCTTCACCTCAGGTTTACTGTATCCCTCTGACCTTCTTATTGACGATGAAACAAAGAAAATGCATCGGAATTAAATACAAAAAGCACAATGCAGACTTAAGTAAAAGAAAACTGACACCACTTACAGTCTAAGTTTTGAACCATTCCTGTGACACTAGTTATAGATTCCGATGCTTCACTTCAGGTTTACTGTATCCCTCTGACCTTCTTATTGACGATGAACACAGAAATTGCATCGGAATTAAATACAAAAGGCACAATGCCGACTTCAGTACAAGAAAACTGACTCTTCTCACTGGCTATGATTTGAACCATTTCTGTGACACTAGTTATAGATTCCGATGCTACACTTCAGGTTTACTGTATCCCTCTGACCATCGTATTGACGATGAAACACAGAAATTGCATCGGAATTAAATACAAAAGGCACAATGCCGATTTAAGTACAAGAAAACTGACTCTTCTTACTGTCTATGTTTGAACCATTCCTGTGTCACTAGTTATAGATTCCGATGCTTCACTTCAGGTTTACTGTATCCCTCCGACCTTCTTATTGACGATGAAACATAGAAATTGCATCGGAATTAAATACAAAAGGCACAACGCCGTCTTAAGTACAAAAAAACTGACTCTTCTTACTGTCTATGTTTTGAACCATTCCTTTGACACTAGTTATAGATTCCGATGCTTCACTTCATGTTTACTGTATCCCTCTGACCTTCTTATTGACGATGAAACACAGAAAATGCATCGGAATTAAATACAAAAAGCACAATGCAGACTTAAGTACAAGAAAACTGACTCTTCTTACTGTCTATGCTTTGAACCAGTCCCTGTGGTACTACTTATAGATTCTGCTGCTTCACTTCAGGTTTACTGTATCCCTCTGACCTTCTTCTTGACGATGAAACTCAGAAATTGCATCGGAGTTATATTCAAAAGGCACAATGCCGACTTAAGTACAAGAAAACTGACTCCTCTTACAGTCAATGGTTTGAACCAATCGTGTGACACTAGTTATAGATTCCGATGCTTCACTTCAGGTTTACTGTATCACTCTGACCTTCTTATTGACGATGAAACACTGAAATTGCATCGGAATTAAATACAAAAGGCACAATTCCGACTTATGTACAAGAAAACTGCCTCTTCTTACTGTCTATGTTTTGAACCATTCCTGTGACACTAGTAATAGATTCCGATGTTCACTTCAGGTTTACTGTATCCCTCTGACCTTCTTATTGACGATGAAACACAGAAATTGCATCGGAATTTAATACATAAGGCACAATGCCGACTTAAGTACAAGAAAACTGACCCTTCTTACTGTCTATGTTTTGAACCATTCATGTGACACTAGTTATAGATTCCGATGCTTTATTACAGGTTTACTGTATCCCTCTGACCTTCTTGTTGACGATGATACACAGAAATTGCTACGGAATTAAAAAAAAAGGCACAATGCCGACTTAAGTACAAGAAAACTGACTCTTCTTCCTGTCTATGCTTTGAACCATTCATGTGACATTAGATTTAGATTCCGATGCTTCACTTCAGGTTTACTGTATCCCTCTGACCTTCTCATTGACGATGAAACACAGACAATGCATCGGAATTAAAGACAAATGCACAATGCAGACTTAAGTACTAGAAAACTGACTCTTCTTACTGTCTATGTTTTGAACCATTCCTGTGACACTAGTTATAGATTCTGCTGCTTCACTTCAGGTTTACTGTATCCCTCTGACCTTCTTCTTGACGATGAAACTCAGAAATTGCATTGGAGTTATATTCAAAAGGCACAATGCCGACTTAAGTACAAGAAAACTGACTCCTCTTACATTAAATGGTTTGAACCATTCGTGTGACCCTAGTTATAGATTCCGATGCTTCACTTCAGGTTTACTGTATCCCTCTGACCTTCTTATCGACGATGAAACACAGAAAAAGCATCAGAATTAAATACAAAAAGCACAATGCAGACTTAAGTACAAGAAGACTGACTACTCTTACGGTCTATGGTTTGAACCATTCGTGTGACACTAGTTATTGATTCCTGATGCTTCACTTCAGGTTTACTGTATCCCTCTGACCATCGTATTGACGATGAAACACAGAAATTGCATCGGAATTAAATACAAAAGGCACAATGCCGATTTAAGTACAAGAAAACTGACTCTTCTTACTGTCTATGTTTGAACCATTCCTGTGACACTAGTTATAGATTCCGATGCTTCACTTCAGGTTTACTGTATCCCTCCGACCTTCTTATTGACGATGAAACATAGAAATTGCATCGGAATTAAATACAAAAGGCGCAACGCCGTCTTAAGTACAAGAAAACTGACTCTTCTTACTGTCTATGTTTTGAACCATTCCTTTGACACTAGTTATAGGTTCCGATGCTTCACTTCATGTTTACTGTATCCCTCTGACCTTCTTATTGACGATGAAACACAGAAAATGCATCGGAATTAAATACAAAAAGCACAATGCAGACTTAAGTACAAGAAAACTGACTCTTCTTACTGTCTATGCTTTGAACCAGTCCTGTGACACTAGTTATAGATTCTGCTGCTTCACTTCAGGTTTACTGTATCCCTCTGACCTTCTTCTTGACGATGAAACTCAGAAATTGCATCGGAGTTATATTCAAAAGGCACAATGCCGACTTAAGTACAAGAAAACTGACTCCTCTTACAGTCAATGGTTTGAACCATTCGTGTGACACTAGTTATAGATTCCGATGCTTCACTTCAGGTTTACTGTATCACTCTGACCTTCTTATTGACGATGAAACACTGAAATTGCATCGGAATTAAATACAAAAGGCACAATTCCGACTTATGTACTAGAAAACTGACTCTTCTTACTGTCTATGTTTTGAACCATTCCTGTGACACTAGTAATAGATTCCGATGTTCACTTCAGGTTTACTGTATCCCTCTGACCTTCTTATTGACGATGAAACACAGAAATTGCATCGGAATTTAATACAAAAGGCACAATGCCGACTTAAGTACAAGAAAACTGACACTTCTTACTGTCTATGTTTTGAACCATTCATGTGACACTAGTTATAGATTCCGATGCTTTACTACAGGTTTACTGTATCCCTCTGACCTTCTTGTTGACGATGATACACAGAAATTGCTACGGAATTAAAAAAAAAGGCACAATGCCGACTTGAGTACAAAAAAACTGACTCTTCTTCCTGTCTATGCTTTGAACCATTCATGTGACATTAGATTTAGATTCCGATGCTTCACTTCAGGTTTACTGTATCGCTCTGACCTTCTCATTGACGATGAAACACAGACAATGCATCGGAATTAAATACAAATGCACAATGCAGACTTAAGTACCAGAAAACTGACTCTTCTTACTGTCTATGTTTTGAACCATTCCTGTGACACTAGTTATAGATTCTGCTGCTTCACTTCAGGTTTACTGTATCCCTCTGACCTTCTTCTTGACGATGAAACTCAGAAATTGCATTGGAGTTATATTCAAAAGGCAAAATGCCGACTTAAGTACAAGAAAACTGACTCCTCTTACATTAAATGGTTTGAACCTTTCGTGTGACCCTAGTTATACATTCCGATGCTTCACTTCAGGTTTACTGTATCCCTCTGACCTTCTTATCGACGATGAAACACAGAAAAAGCATCAGAATTAAATACAAAAAGCACAATGCAGACTTAAGTACAAGAAGACTGACTACTCTTACGGTCTATGTTTTGAACCATTCGTGTGACACTAGTTATTGATTCCGATGCTTCACTTCAGGTTTACTGTATCCCTCTGACCTTCTTATTGACGATGAACACAGAAATTGCATCGGAATTAAATACAAAAGGCACAATGCCGACTTAAGTACAATAAAACTGACTCTTCTTACTGTCTATGTTTTGAACCATACCTGTGACACTAGTTATAGATTCCGATGCTTCACTTAAGGTTTACTGTGTTATTCTGACCTTCTTATTGACGATGAAACACAGAAAATGCATCGAAATTAAATACAAAATGCACAATGCAGACTTAAGTAAAAGAAAACTCACTCCACTTACAGTCTATGTTTTGAACCATTCCTGTGACACTAGTTATAGATTCCGATGCTTCACTTCAGGTATACTGTATGCCTCTGACCTTCTTATTGACGATGAACACAGAAATTGCTCGGAATTAAATACAAAAGGCACAATGCCGACTTAACTACAAGAAAACTGGCTCTTCTTACTGTCTATGTTTGAACCATTCCTGTGACACTAGTTAAAGATTCCGATGCTTCACTTCAGGTTTACTGAATCCCTCTGAACTTTTTATTGACGATGAAACATAGAAATTGCATCGGAATTATATACAACAGGATCAATGCAGACTTAAGTACAAGAAAACTGACTCTTCTTGCTGTCTATGTTTTGAACCATTTCTGTGACACTAGTTATAGATTCTGCTGCTTCACTTCAGGTTTACTGTATCCCTCTGACCGTCTTCTTGACGATGAAACTCAGAAATTGCATCGGAATTAAATACAAAAGGCATAATTCCGACTTAAGTACAAGAAAACTGACTCTTCTTACTGTCTATGTTTTGAACCATTCCTGTGACACAAGTAATAGAATCCGATGCTTCACCTCAGGTTTACTGTATCCCTCTGACCTTCTTATTGACGATGACACAGAAATTGCATCGGAATTAAATACAAAAGGCAGAATGCCGACTTAAGTACAAGAAAACTGACTCTTCTTACGGTCTATGTTTACAACCATTCCTGTGACACTAGTTATGGATTCCGATGCTTCACTTCATGTTTACTGTATCCATCTGACATTCGTATTGACGATGAAACACAGAAATTGCATCGGAATTTAATACAAAAGGCACAATGCCGACTTCAGTACAAGAAAACTGACTCTTCTCACTGGCTATGATTTGAACCATTTCTGTGACACTAGTTATAGATTCCGATGCTTCACTTCAGGTTTACTGTATCCCTCCGACCTTCTTATTGACAATGAAACACAGAAATTGCATCGGAGTTAAATTCAAAAGGTACAATGCCGACTTAAGTACAAGAAAACTGACTCTTCTTACATGGTATGTTTTGAACCATTCGTGTGACACTAGTTACAGATTCCGATGCTTCTGTTCAGGTTTACTGTATTCCTCTGACCTTCTTATTGACGATGAAAGACAGAAATTGCTTCGGAATTAAATAAAAAAGGCACAATGCCGACTTAAGTACAAGGTAACTGACTCTTCTTACTGTCTATGCTTGGAACCATTCCTGTGACGCTAGTTATAGATTCCGATGTTTCACTTCAGGTTTACTGTATCCCACTGTCCGTCTTATTGACAATGAAACACAGAAATTGCATCGGAATTAAATTCAATAGGAACAATGCCGACTTAAGTACAAGAAAACAAACTCTTCTTACAGTCTATGTTTTGAACCATTCCTGTGACACTAGTCATAGATTCCGATGCTTCACTTCAGGTTTACTGTATCCCTCTGACCTTCTTATTGATGATGAAACACAGATATTGCATCGGAATTAAATACAAAAGGCACAATGCCGACTTAAGTACAAGAAAACTGACTCTTTTTACTGTCTATGCTTTGAACCATTCCTGTGACACTAGTTACAGATTCCGATGCTTCACTTCAGGTTTACTGTATCCCTCTGACCTTCTTATTGACGATGAAACACAGAAATTGCATCGGAATTTAATACAAAAGGCACAATGCCGACTTAAGTGCAAGAGAACTGACTCTTCTTACTGTCTATGTTTTGAACCATTCATGTGACACAAGTTACAGATTCCGATGCTTTGCTACAGGTTTACTGTATCCCTCTGACCTTCTTGTTGACGATGATACACATAAATTGCTTCGGAATTAAATACAAAAGGCACAATGCCGACTTAAGTACAAGAAAACTGACTCGTCTTACTGTCTATGCTTTGAACCATTCCTGTGACACTAGTTATAGATTCCGATGCTTCACTTCAGGTTTGCTGTATCCCTCTGACCACCTTATTGACGATGAAACACAGAAATTGCATCGGAATTAAATACAAAAAGCACAATGCCGACTTAAGTACTAGAAAACTGACTCTTCTTACTGTCTATGTTTGAACCATTCCTGTGACACTAGTTATAGATTCCGATGCTTCACATCAGGTTTACTGTATCCCTCTGACCTTCTTGTTGACGTTGAAACATAGAAATTGCATCGGAATTAAATAAAAAAGGCACAACGCCGACTTAAGTACAAGAAAACTGACTGTTCTTACTGTCTGTATTTTGAACCATTCCTTTGACACTAGTTATAGATTCCGATGCTTCACTTCATGTTTACTGCATCCCTCTGACCTTCTTATTGACGATGAAACTCAGACAATGCATCGGAATTAAATACAAAAAGCACAATGCAGACTTAAGTACAAGAAAAGTGACTCTTCTTACTGTCTATGTTTTGAACCATTCCTGTGACACTAGTTATATATTCTGCTGCTTCACTTCAGGTTTACTGTATCCTTCTCACCTTCTTCTTGACGATGAAACTCAGAAATTGCATCGGAGTTATTTTAAAAAGCCACAATGCCGACTTAAGTACAAGGAAACTGACTCCTCTTACAGTCAATGGTTTGAACCATTCGTGTGACACTAGTTATAGATTCCGATGCTTCACTTCAGGTTTACTGTATCCCTCTGACCATCTTATCGACGAGGAACACAGAAAATGCATCGGAATTAAATACAAAAACACAATGCAGACTTACGTACTGGAAGACTGACTGCTTTTACGGTCTATGTTTTGAACCATTAGTGTGACACTAGTTATAGATTCCGATGCTTCACTTCAGGTTTACTGTATCCCTCTGACCTTCTTATTGACGATGAACACAGAAATTGCATCGGAATTAAATACAAAAGGCACAATGCCGACTTAAGTACAAGAAAACTGATTCTTCTTACTGTCTATGATTTGAACCCTTCCTGTGACACTAGTTATAGATTAAGATGCTTCACTTCAGGTTTACTGTATTCCTCTGACCTTCTTATTCACGATGAAACACAGATATTGCATCGGAGTTAAATTCAAAAGGTACAATGCAGACTTAAGTACAAGAAAAATGACTCTTCTTACTGTCTATGTTTTGAACCATTGCTGTGGCACTAGTTATAGATTCTGCTGCTTCACTTCAGGTTTACTGTATCCCTCTCACCTTCTTCTTGACGATGAAACTCAGAAATTGCATCGGAGTTATATTAAAAAGCCACAATGCCGACTTAAGTACAAGAAAACTGACTCTTCTTACTGTCTATGTTTTGAACCATTCCTGTGATACTAGTTATAGATTCCGATGCTTCACTTCAGGTTTACTGTATCCCTCTGACCTTCTTATTGACAATGAAACACAGAAATTGCATTGGGGTTAAATTCAAAATGTACAATGCCGACTTAAGTACAAGAAAACTGACTCTTCTTACAGAGTATGTTTTGAACCATTCGTGTGACACTAGTTATAGATTCCGATGCTTCTCTTCAGGTTTACTGTATACCTCTGACCTTCTTATTGACGATGAAACACAGAAATTGCTTCGGAATTAAATAAAAAAGGCACAATGCCGACTTAAGTACTAGGTAACTGACTCTTCTTACTGTCTGTGCTTTGAACCAGTCCTGTGACGCTAGTTATAGATTCCGATGTTTCACTTCAGGTTTACTGTATCCCACTGACCGTCTAATTGACGATGAAACACAGAAATTGCATCGGAATTAAATACAAAAGGCACAATGCCGACTTAAGTACAAGAAAACTGACTCTTCTTACTGTCTATGTTTTGAACCATTCCTGTGATACTAGTTATAGATTCCGATGCTTCACTTCAGGTTTACTGTATCCCTCTGACCTTCTTGTTGACGATGAAACATAGAAATTGCATCGGAATTAAATACAAAAGGCACAACGCCGACTTAAGTACAAGAAAACTGAGTCTTCTTACAGTCTATGTTTTGAACCATTCCTTTGACACTAGTTATAGATTCCGATGCTTCACTTCATGTTTACTGTATCCCTCTGACCTTCTTATTGACGATGAAACGCAGACAATGATCGGAATTAAATACAAAAAGCACAATGCAGACTTAAGTACAAGAAAACTGACTCTTCTTACTGTCTATGTTTTTAACCATTCCTGTGACACTAGTTATAGATTCTGCTGCTTCACTTCAGGTTTACTGTATCCCTCTGACCTTCTTCTTCACGATGAAACTCAGAAATTGGATCGGAGTTACATTCAAAAGGCACAATGCCGACTTAAGTACAAGAAAACTGACTCCTCTTACCGTCAATGGTTTGAACCATTCGTGTGACACTAGTTATAGATTCCGATGCTTCACTTCAGGTTCACTGTAACACTCTGACCTTCTTATCGACGATGAAACACAGAAAATGCATCGGAATTAAATACAAAAAGCACAATGCAGACTTAAGTACAAGAAGACTGACTCCTCTTACGGTCTATGTTTTGAACCATTCGTGTGACACTAGTTATTGATTCCGATGCTTCACTTCAGGTTCACTGTATCCCTCTGACCTTCTTATTGACGATGAACACAGAAATTGCATCGGAATTAAATACAAAAGCCACAATGCCGACTTAAGTACAAGAAAACTGAATCCTCTTACAGTCAATGGTTTGAACCATTCGTGTGACACTAGTTATAGATTCCGATGCTTCACTTCAGGTTTACTGTATCCCTCTGACCATCTTATCGACGATGAAACACAGAAAATGCATCGGAATTAAATACAAAAACACAATGCAGACTTAAGTACTAGAAGACTGACTACTCTTACGGTCTATGTTTTGAACCATTCCTGTGACACTAGTTATAGATTCCGATGCTTCACTTCATGTTTACTGTATCCCTCTGACCTTCTTATTAACGATGAAAGACAGACAAAGCATCGGAATTAAATACATAAAGCACAATGCAGACTTAAGTACAAGAAAACTTACTCTACTTACTGTCTATGTTTTGAACCATTCCTGTGACACAAGTTATAGATTCTGCTGCTTCACTTCAGGTTTACTGTATCCCTCTGACCTTCTTCTTGACGATGAAACTCAGAAATTGCATCAGAGTTATATTAAAAAGCCACAATGCCGACTTAAGTAAAAGAAAACTGACTCCTCTTACAGTCAATGGTTTGAACCATTCGTGTGACACTAGTTATAGATTCGGTTGCTTCACTTCTGGTTTACTGTATCCCTCTGACCTTCTTATCAACGATGAAACACGGAAAATGCATCGGAATTAAATACAAAAAGCACAATGCAGACTTAAGTACAAGAGGACTGACTCCTCTTACGGTCTATGTTTTGAACCATTCGTGTGACACTAGTTATAGATTCCGATGCTTCACTTCTGGTTTACTGTATCCCTCTGACCTTCTTATTGACGATGAACACAGAAATTGCATCGGAATTAAATACAAAAGGCACAATGCCGACTTAAGTACAAGAAAACTGATTCTTCTTACTGTCTATGATTTGAACCATTCCTGTGACACTAGTTATAGATTAAGATGCTTCACTTCAGGTTTACTGTATTCCTCTGACCTTCTTATTGGCGATGAAACACAGAAATTGCTTCGGAATTAAATAAAAAAGGCACAATGCCGACTTAAGTACAAGGTAACTGACTCTTCTTACTGTCTGTGCTTTGAACCATTCCTGTGACGCTAGTTATAGATTCCGATGTTTCACTTCAGGTTTACTGTATCCCACTAACCGTCTTATTGACGATGAAACACAGAAATTGCATCGGAATTAAATACAAAAGGCACAATGCCGACTTAAGTACAAGAAAACAAACTCTTCTAACAGTCTATGTTTTGAACCATTCCTGTGACACTAGTCATAGATTCCGATGCTTCACTTCAGGTTTACTGTATCCCTCTGACCTTCTTATTGATGATGAAACACAGATTTTGCATCGGAATTAAATACAAAAGGCACAATGCCGACTTAAGTACAAGAAAACTGACTCTTCTTACTGTCTATGCTTTGAACCATTCCTGTGACACTAGTTACAGATTCCGATGCTTCACTTCAGGTTTACTGTATCCCTCTGACCTTCTTATTGACGATGAAACACAGAAATTGTATCGGAATTTAATACAAAAGGCACAATGCCGACTTAAGTACAAGAAAACTGACTCTTCTTACTGTCTATGATTTGAACCATTCATGAGACACTAATTATAGATTCCGATGCTTTGCTACAGGTTTACTGTATCTCTCTGACCTTCTTGTTGACGATGATACACATAAATTGCTTCGGAATTAAATACAAAAGGCACAATGCCGACTTAAGTACAAGAAAACTGACTCGTCTTAAAGTCTATGCTTTGAACCATTCCTGTGACACTAGTTATAGATTCCGATGCTTCACTTCGGGTTTGCTGTATCCCTCTGACCACCTTATTGACGATGAAACACAGAAATTGCATCGGAATTAAATACAATAGGCACAATGCCGACTTAAGTACAAGAAAACTGACTCTTCTTACTGTCAATGTTTGAACCATTCCTGTGACACTAGTTATAGATTCCGATGCTTCACTTCAGGTTTACTGTATCCATCTGACCTTCTTGTTGACGATGAAACATAGAAATTGCATCGGAATTAAATACAAAAGGCACAACGCCGACTTAAGTACAAGAAAACTGACTCTTCTTACAATCTATGTTTTGAACCATTCGTGTGACACTAGTTATAGATTCCGATGCTACACTTCAGGTTTACTGTATCCCTCTGACCATCTTATTGACGATGAAACACAGAAATTGCATCGGAATTAAATACAAAAGGCACAATGCCGACTTAAGTACAAGAAAACTGACTCTTCTTACTGTCTATGTTTTGAACCATTCCTGTGATACTAGTTATAGATTCTGCTGCTTCACTTCAGGTTTACTGTATCCCTCTCACCTTCTTCTTGACGATGAAGCTCAGAAATTGCATCGGAGTTATATTAAAAAGCCACAATGCCGACTTAAGTACAAGAAAACTGACTCCTCTTACAGTCGATGGTTTGAACCATTCGTGTGACACTAGTTATAGATTCCGATGCTACACTTCAGGTTTACTGTATCCCTCTGACCATCTTATTGACGATGAAACACAGAAAATGCATCGGAATTAAATACAAAAGGCACAATGCCGATTTAAGTACAAGAAAACTGACTCTTCTTACTGTCTATGTTTGAACCATTCCTGTAACACTAGTTATAGATTCCGATGCTTCACTTCAGGTTTACTGTATCCATCTGACCTTCTTGTTGACGATGAAACATAGAAATTGCATCGGAATTAAATACAAAAGGCACAACGCCGACTTAAGTACAAGAAAACTGACTCTTCTTACAATCTATGTTTTGAACCATTCCTTTGACACTAGTTATAGATTCCGATGCTTCACTTCATGTTTACTGTATCCCTCTGACCTTCTTATTGAGGATGAAACGCAGACAATGCATCGGAATTAAATACAAAAAGCACAATGCAGACTTAAGTACAAGAAAACTGACTCTTCTTACTGTCTATGTTTTGAACCATTCCTGTGACACTAGTTATAGATTCTGCTGCTTCACTTCAGGTTTACAGTATCCCTCTGACCATCTTCTTCACGATGAAACTCAGAAATTGCATCGGAGTTACAATCAAAAGGCACAATGCCGACTTAAGTACAAGAAAACTGACTCCTCTTACTGTCTATGTTTTGAACCATTCGTGTGACACTAGTTATAGATTCGGATGCTTCACTTCAGGTTTACTGTATCACTCTGACCTTCTTATCGACGATGAAACACAGAAAATGCATCGGAATTAAATACAAAAAGCACAATGCAGACTTAAGTACAAGGAGACTGACTCCTCTTACTGTCTATGTTTTGAACCATTCGTGTGACACTAGTTATAGATTCCGATGCTTCACTTCAGGTTTACTGTATCCCTCAGACCTTCTTATTGACGATGAACACAGAAATTGCATCGGAATTAAATACAAAAGGCACAATGCCGACTTAAGTACAAGAAAACTGACTCTTCTTACTGTCTATGTTTTGAACCATTCCTGTGATACTAGTTATAGATTCCGATGCTTCACTTCAGGTTTACTGTATCCCTCTGACCTTCTTATTGACAATGAAACACAGAAATTGCATCGAGGTTAAATTCAAAAGGTACAATGCCGACTTAAGTACAAGAAAACTGACTCTTCTTACAGAGTATGTTTTGAACCATTCGTGTGACACTAGTTATAGATTCCGATGCTTCACTTCATGTTTACTGCATCCCTCTGACCTTCTTATTGACGATGAAACACAGACAATGCATCGGAATTAAATACAAAAGTCACAATGCTGACTTAAGTTCAAGAAAACAAACTCTTCTTACAGTCTATGTTTTGAACCATTCCTGTGACACTAGTCATAGATTCCGATGCCTCACTTCAGGTTTACTGTATCCCTCTGACCTTCTTATTGATGATGAAACACAGATATTGCATCGGAATTAAATACAAAAGGCACAATGGCGACATAAGTACAAGAAAACTGACTCTTCTTACTGTCTATTCTTTGAACCATTCCTGTGACACTAGTTACAGATTCTGATGCTTCACTTCAGGTATACTGTATCCCTCTGACCTTCTTATTGAAGATGAAACACAGAAATTGCATCGGAATTTAATACAAAAGGCACAATGCCGACTTAAGTACAAGAAAACTGACTCTTCTTACTGTCTATACTTTGAACCATTCCTGTGACACTAGTTATAGATTCCGATGCTTCACTTCAGGTTTGCTGTATCCCTCTGACCACCTTGTTGACGATGAAACACTGAAATTGCATCGGAATTAAATACAAAAGGCACAATGCCGTTAAGTACAAGAAAACTGACTCTTCTTACTGTCTATGTTAGAACCATTCCTGTGACACTAGTTATAGATTCCGATGCTTCACTTCAGGTTTACTGTATCCCTCTGACCTTCTTCTTGACGTTGAAACATAGAAATTGCATCGGAATTAAATAAAAAAGGCACAACGCCGACGTAAGTACAAGAAAACTGACTCCTCTTACAGTCAATGGTTTGAACCATTCGTGTGACACTAGTTATAGATTCCGATGCTTCACTTCAGGTTTACTGTATCCCTCTGACCATCTTATCGACGATGAAACACAGAAAATGCATCGGAATTAAATACAAAAACACAATGCAGAATTAAGTACTAGAAGACTGACTACTCTTACGGTCTATGTTTTGAACCATTAGTGTGACACTAGTTATAGATTCCGATGCTTCACTTCTGGTTTACTGTATCCCTCTGACCTTCTTATTGACGATGAACACAGAAATTGCATCGGAATTAAATACAAAAGGCACAATGCCGACTTAAGTACAAGAAAACTGATTCTTCTTACTGTCTATGATTTGAACCATTCCTGTGACACTAGTGATAGATTAAGATGCTTCACTTCAGGTTTACTGTATTCCTCTGACCTCCTTATTGACGATGAAACACAGAAATTGCATCGGAGTAAAATTGAAAAGGTACAATGCAGACTTAAGTACAAGAAAAGTGACTCTTCTTACTGTCTATGTTTTGAACCATTCGTGTGACACTAGTTATAGATTCTGCTGCTTCACTTCAGGTTTACTGTATCCCTCTCACCTTCTTCTTGACGATGAAGCTCAGAAATTGCATCGGAGTTATATTAAAAAGCCTCAATGCCGACTTAAGTACAAGAAAACTGACTCCTCTTACAGTCGATGGTTTGAACCATTCGTGTGACACTAGTTATAGATTCCGATGCTTCACTTCTGGTTTACTGTATCCCTCTGACCTTCTTATTGACGATGAACACAGAAATTGCAACGGAATTAAATACAAAAGGCACAATGCCGACTTAAGTACAAGAAAACTGATTCTTCTTACTGTCTATGTTTTGAACCATTCCTGTGATACTAGTTATAGATTCCGATGCTTCACTTCAGGTTTACTGTATTCCTCTGACCTTCTTATTGACGCTGAAACACAGAAATTGCATCGGAGTTATATTAAAAAGCCACAATGCCGACTTAAGTAAAAGAAAACTGACTCCTCTTACAGTCAATGGTTTGAACCATTCGTGTGACACCAGTTATAGATTCCGATGCTTCACTTCAGGTTTACTGTATCCCTCTGACCATCTTATTGACGATGAAACACAGAAATTGCATTGGAATTAAATACAAAAGGCACAATGCCGATTTAAGTACAAGAAAACTGACTCTTCTTACTGTCTATGTTTGAACCAATTCTGTGACACTAGTTATAGATTCCGATGCTTCACTTCAGGTTTACTGTATCCCTCTGACCTTCTTATTGACGATGAAACATAGAAATTGCATCGGCATTAAATACAAAAGGCACAACGCCGACTTAAGTACAAGAAAACTGACTCTTCTAACTGTCTATGTTTTGAACCATTCCTTTGACACTAGTTATAAATTCCGATGCTTCACTTCATGTTTACTGTATCGCTCTGACCTTCTTATTGACGATGAAATGCAGACAATGCATCGGAATTAAATACAAAAAGCACAATGCAGACTTAAGTACAAGAAAACTGACTCTTCTTACTGTCTATGTGTTGAACCATTCCTGCGACACTAGTTATAGATTCTGCTGCTTCACTTCAGGTTTACTGTATCCCTCTGACCTTCTTCTTGACGATGAAACTCAGAAATTGCATCGGGGTTATATTCAAAAGGCACAATGCCGACTTAAGTACAAGAAAACTGACTCCTCTTACAGTCAATGGTTTGAACCATTCGTGTGACACTAGTTATAGATTCCGATGCTTCACTTCAGGTTCACTGTAACACTCTGACCTTCTTATCGACGATGAAACACAGAAAATGCATCGGAATTAAATACAAAAAGCACAATGCAGACTTAAGTACAAGAAGACTGACTCCTCTTACGGTCTATGTTTTGAACCATTCGTGTGACACTAGTTATTGATTCCGATGCTTCACTTCAGGTTTACTGTATCCCTCTGACCTTCTTATTGACGATGAACACAGAAATTGCATCGGAATTAAATACAAAAGGCACAATGCCGACTTAAATACAAGAAAACTGACTCTTCTTACTGTCTATGTTTTGAACCATTCCTGTGACACTAGTTATTGATTCCGATGCTTCACTTCAGGTTTACTGTATCCCTCTGACCTTCTTATTGACAATGAAACACTGAAATTGCATCGGAGTTAAATTCAAAAGGTACAATGCCTACTTAAGTACAAGAAAACTGACTCTTCTTACAGAGTATGTTTTGAACCATTCGTGTGACACTAGTTATAGATTCCGATGCTTCTCTTCAGGTTTACTGTATTCCTCTGACCTTCTTATTGACGATGAAACACAGAAATTGCTTCGGAATTAAATAAAAAAGGCACAATGCCGACTTAAGTACAAGGTAACTGACTCTTCTTACTGTCTGTGCTTTGAACCATTCCTGTGACGCTAGTTATAGACTCCGATGTTTCACTTCAGGTTTAATGTATCCCACTAACCGTCTTATTGACGATGAAACACAGAAATTGCATCGGAATTAAATACAAATGGCACAATGCCGACTTAAGTACAAGAAAACAAACTCTTCTAACAGTCTATGTTTTGAACCTTTCCTGTGACACTAGTCATAGATTCCGATGCTTCACTTCAGGTTTACTGTATCCCTCTGACCTTCTTATTGATGATGAAACAAAGATATTGCATCGGAATTAAATACAAAAGGCACAATGCCGACTTAAGTACAAGAAAACTGCCTCTTCTTACTGTCTATGCTTTGAACCATTCCTGTGACACTAGTTACAGATTCCGATGCTTCACTTCAGGTTTACTGTATCCCTCTGACCTTCTTATTGACGATGAAACACAGAAATTGCATCGGAATTTAATACAAAAGGCACAATGCCGACTTAAGTACAAGAAAACTGACTCTTCTTACTGTCTATGATTTGAACCATTTATGAGACACTAATTATAGATTCCGATGCTTTGCTACAGGTTTACTGTATCTCTCTGACCTTCTTGTTGACGATGATACACATAAATTGCTTCGGAATTAAATACAAAAGGCACAATGCCGAATTAAGTACAAGAAAACTGACTCGTCTTACAGTCTATGCTTTGAACCATTCCTGTGACACTAGTTATAGATTCCGATGCTTCACTTCAGGTTTGCTGTATCCCTCTGACCACCTTATTGACGATGTAACACAGAAATTGCATCGGAATTAAATACAATAGGCACAATGCCGACTTAAGTTCAAGAAAACTGACTCTTCTTACTGTCTATGTTTGAACCATTCCTGTGACACTAGTTATAGATTCCGATGCTTCACTTCAGTTTTACTGTATCCCTCTGACCTTCTTCTTGACGTTTAAACATAGAAATTGCATCGGAATTAAATAAAAAAGGCACAACGCCGACTTAAGTACAAGAAAACTGGCTCCTCTTGCTGTCTATATTTTGAACCATTCCTGTGACACTAGTTATAGATTCTGCTGCTTCACTTCAGGTTTACTGTATCCCTCTCACCTTCTTCTTGACGATGAAGCTCAGATATTGCATCGGAGTTATATTAAAAAGCCACAATGCCGACTTAAGTACAAGAAAACTGACTCCTCTTACAGTCAATGGTTTGAACCATTCGTGTGACACTAGTTAATGATTCCGATGCTTCACTTCAGGTTTACTGTATCCCTCTGACCATCTTATCGACGATGAAACACAGAAAATGCATCGGAATTAAATACAAAAACACAATGCAGACTTAAGTACTAGAAGACTGACTACTCTTACGGTCTATGTTTTGAACCATTAGTGTGACACTAGTTATAGATTCCGATGCTTCACTTCAGGTTTACTGTATCCCTCTGACCTTCTTATTGACGATGAACTCAGAAATTGCATCGGAATTAAATACAAAAGGCACAATGCCGACTTAAGTACAAGAAAACTGATTCTTCTTACTGTCTATGATTTGAACCATTCCTGTGACACTAGTTATAGATTAAGATGCTTCACTTCAGGTTTACTGTATTCCTCTGACCTACTTATTGACGATGAAACACAGAAATTGCATCGGAGTTAAATTCAAAAGGTACCATGCAGACTTAAGTACAAGAAAAGTGACTCTTCTTACTGTCTATGTTTTGAACCATTCCTGTGACACTAGTTATAGATTCTGCTGCTTCACTTCAGGTTTACTGTATCCCTCTCACCTTCTTCTTGACGATGAAACTCAGAAATTGCATCGGAGTTATATTAAAAAGCCACAATGCCGACTTAAGTACAAGAAAACTGAATCCTCTTACAGTCAATGGTTTGAACCATTCGTGTGACACTAGTTATAGATTCCGATGCTTCACTTCAGGTTTACTGTATCCCTCTGACCATCTTATCGACGATGAAACACAGAAAATGCATCGGAATTAAATACAAAAACACAATGCAGACTTAAGTACTAGAAGACTGACTACTCTTACGGTCTATGTTTTGAACCATTCCTGTGACACTAGTTATAGATTCCGATGCTTCACTTCATGTTTACTGTATCCCTCTGACCTCCTTATTAACGATGAAAGACAGACAAAGCATCGGAATTAAATACATAAAGCACAATGCAGACTTAAGTACAAGAAAACTGACTCTACTTACTGTCTATGTTTTGAACCATTCCTGTGACACAAGTTATAGATTCTGCTGCTTCACTTCAGGTTTACTGTATCCCTCTGACCTTCTTCTTGACGATGAAACTCAGAAATTGCATCGGAGTTATATTAAAAAGCCACAATGCCGACTTAAGTAAAAGAAAACTGACTCCTCTTACAGTCAATGGTTTGAACCATTCGTGTGACACTAGTTATAGATTCGGTTGCTTCACTTCAGGTTTACTGTATCCCTCTGACCTTCTTATCAACGATGAAACACGGAAAATGCATCGGAATTAAATACAAAAAGCACAATGCAGACTTAAGTACAAGAGGACTGACTCCTCTTACGGTCTATGTTTTGAACCATTCGTGTGACACTAGTTATAGATTCCGATGCTTCACTTCAGGTTTACTGTATCCCTCTGACCTTCTTATTGACGATGAACACCGAAATTGCATCGGAATTAAATACAAAAGGCACAATGCCGACTTAAGTACAAGAAAACTGACTCTTCCTACTGTCTATGCTTTGAACCATTCCTGTGACACTAGTTATAGATTCCGATGCTTCATTTCAGGTTTACTGTAATCCTCTGGCCTTCTTATTGCCGATGAAACATAGAAATTGCATCGGAGTTAAATTCAAAAGGTACAATGCCGACTTAAGTACAAGAAAACTGACTCTTCTTACTGTCTATGCTCTCAACCATTCCTGTGACACTAGTTATGGATTCCGATGCTTCACTTCATGTTTACTGTATCCCTCTGACCTTCTTATTGTCGATGAAACACAGAAATTGCATCCGAATTTAATACAAAAGGCACAATGCCGACTTAAGTACAAGAAAACTGACTCTTCTTACTGTCTATGCTTTGAACCATTCATGTGACACTAGTTATAGATTCCGATGCTTTACTACAGGTTTACTGTATCCCTCTGACCTTCTTGTTGACTATGATACACAGATATTGCTTCTGAATTAAATACAAAAGGCACAATGCCGACTTAAGTACAAGAAAACTGACTCTTCTTAATGTCTATGCTTTGAACCGTTCCTGTGACACTAGATTTAGATTCCGATGCTTCACTTCAGGTTTACTGTATCCCTCTGACCTTCTTATTGACGATGAAACACAGAAAATGCATCGGAATTAAATACAAAAAGCACAATGCAGACTTAAGTAAAAGAAAACTGACTCCACTTTCAGTCTATGTTTTGAACCATTCCTGTGACACTAGTTATAGATTCCGATGCTTCACTTCAGGTTTACTGTATCCCTCTGACCTTCTTATTGACGATGAAACACAGACAATGCATCGGAATTAAATACAAAAAGCGCAATGCAGACTTAAGTACAAGAAAACTGACTCTTCTTACTGTCTGTGTTTTGAACCATTCCTTTGACACTAGTTATAGATTCCGATGCTTCACTTCAGGTTTACTGTATCCCTCTGACCTTCTTATTGACGATGAAACACAGAAAATGCATCGGAATTAAATACAAAAAGCACAATGCAGACTTAAGTACAAGAAGACTGTCTCCTCTTACGGTCTATGATTTGAACCATTCGTGTGGCACTAGTTATAGATTCCGATGCTTCACTTCAGGTTTACTGTATCCCTCACACCTTCTTATTGACGATGAACACAGAAATTGCATCGGAATTAAATACAAAAGGGACAATGCCGACTTATGTACAAGAAAACTGACTCTTCTTACTGTCTATGTATTGAACCATTCGTGTGACACTAGTTATAGATTCCGATGCTTTACTTCAGGTTTACTGTATCCCTCCGACCTTCTTATTGACGATGAAACACAGAAATTGCATCGGAATTAAATACAAAAGGCACAATGCCGACTTAAGTACAAGATAACTGACTCTGCTTACAGTCTACGTCTTGAACCATTCCTGTGACACTAGTTATAGATTCCGATGCTTCACTTCACGTTTACTGTATCCCCCTGACCTTCCCATTGACGATGAAACACAGAAATTGCATCGAAATTATATACAAAAGGCACAATGCCGACTTAAGTACAAGAAAACTGACTCTTCTTACTGTCTATGTTTTGAACCATTTCTGTGACACTAGTTATAGATTCTGCTGGTTCACTTCAGGTTTACTGTATCCCTCTGATCTTCTTATTGACGATGAACACCGAAATTGCATTGGAATTTAATACAAAAGGCGCAATGCCGACTTAAGTACAAGAAAACTGACTCTTCGTACTGTCTATGTTTTGAACCATTCCTGTGACACTAGTTATAGATTCCGATGCTTCATTTCAGGTTTACTGTAATCCTCTGGCCTTCTTATTGACGATGAAACATAGAAATTGCATCGGAGTTAAATTAAAAAGTACAATGCCGGCTTAAGTACAAGAAAACTGACTCTTCTTACTGTCTATGCTCTCAACCATTCCTGTGACACTAGTTATGGACTCCGATGCTTCACTTCATGTTTACTGTATCCCTCTGACCTTCTTATTGACGATGAAACACAGAAATTGCATCCGAATTTAATACAAAAGGCACAATGCCGACTTAAGTACAAGAAAACTGACTCTTCTTACTGTCTATGCTTTGAACCATTCATGTGACACTAGTTATAGATTCCGATGCTTTACTACAGGTTTACTGTATCCCTCTGACCTTCTTGTTGACTATGATACACAGATATTGCTTCTGAATTAAATACAAAAGGCGCAATGCCGACTTAAGTACAAGAAAACTGACTCTTCTTAACGTCTATGCTTTGAACCGTTCCTGTGACACTAGATTTAGATTCCGATGCTTCACTTCAGGTTTACTGTATCCCTCTGACCTTCTTATTGACGATGAAACACAGAAAATGCATCGGAATTAAATACAAAAAGCACAATGCAGACTTAAGTAAAAGAAAACTGACTCCACTTTCAGTCTATGTTTTGAACCATTCCTGTGACACTAGTTATAGATTCCGATGCTTCACTTCAGGTTTACTGTATCCCTCTGACCTTCTTATTGACGATGAAACACAGACAATGCATCGGAATTAAATACAAAAAGCACAATGCAGACTTAAGTACAAGAAAACTGACTCTTCTTACTGTCTATGTTTTGAACCATTCCTTTGACACTAGTTATAGATTCCGATGCTTCACTTCATGTTTACTGTATCCCTCTGACCTTCTTATTGACGATAAAACACAGACAATGCATCGGAATTAAATACAAGAAGCACAATGCAGACTTAAGTACAAGAAAACTGACTTTTCTTACGGTCTATGATTTGAACCATTTCTGTGGCACTAGTTATAGATTCTGCAGCTTCACTTCAGGTTTACTGTACCCCTCTGACCTTCTTCTTGACGATGAAACTCAGGAATTGCATCGGAGTTATATTCAAAAGGCACAACGCCGACTTAAGTACAAGAAAACTGACTCCTCTTACAGTCAATGGTTTGAACCAATGGTGTGACACTAGTTATAGATTCCGATGATTCACTTCAGGTTTACTGTATCCCTCTGACCTTTTTATCGACGATGAAACACAGAAAATGCATCGGAATTAAATACAAAAAGCACAATGCAGACTTAAGTACAAGAAGACTGTCTCCTCTTACGGTCTATGATTTGAACCATTCGTGTGACACTAGTTATAGATTCCGATGCTTCACTTCAGGTTTACTGTATCCCTCACACCTTCTTATTGACGATGAACACAGAAATTGCATCGGAATTAAATACAAAAGGCACAATGCCGACTTAAGTACAAGAAAACTGACTCTTCTTACTGTCTATGCTTTGAACCATTCCTGTGACACTAGTTATAGATTCCGATGCTTCACTTCAGGTTCACTAGATCCCTCTGACCTTCGTATTGACGATGAAACACTGAAATTGCATCGGAATTAAATACAAAAGGCACAATGCCGACTTCAGTACAAGAAAACTGACTCTTCTTACTGGCTGTGATTTGCACCATTTCATTGACACTAGTTATAGATTCCGATGCTTCACTTCAGGTTTGCTGTATCCCTCTGACCACCTTATTGACGATGAAACACAGAAATTGCATCGGAATTAAATACAAAAGGCACAATGCCGACTTAAGTACAAGAAAACTGACTCTTCTTACTGTCTATGCTTTGAACCGTTCCTGTGACACTAGATTTAGATTCCGATGCTTCCCTTCAGGTTTACTGTATCCCTCTGACCTTCGTATTGACGATGAAACACAGAAAATGCATCCGAATTAAATTCAAAATGCACAATGAAGACTTAACTAAAAGAAAACTGACTCCACTTACAGTCTATGTTTTGAACCATTCCTGTGACACTAGTTATAGATTCCGATGCTTCACTTCAGGTTTACTGTATGCCTCTGACCTTATTGACGATGATCACAGAAATTGCACGGGAATCAAATACAAAAGGCACAATGCCGACTTCAGTACAAGAAAACTGACTCTTCTTACTGGCTGTGATTTGAACCGTTTCTGTGACACTAGTTATAGATTCCGATGCTTCACTTCAGGTTTACTGTATCCCTCTGACCATCTTATTGACGATGAAACACAGAAATTGCATCGGAATTAAATACAAAATGCACAATGGCGACTTAAGTACAAGAAAATTGACTCTTCTTACTGCCTATGTTTGAACCATTCCTGTGACACTAGTTATAGATTCCGATGCTTCACTTCAGGTTTACTGTATCCCTCTGACCCTCTTATTGACGATGGAACATAGAAATTGCATCGGAATTAAATACCAAAGGCACAACGCCGACTTAAGTACAAGAAAACTGACTCTTCTTACTGTCTATGCTTTGAACCATTCCTTTGACACCAGTTATAGATTCCGATGCTTCACTTCATGTTCACTGTATCCCTCTGACCTTCTTGTTGACGATGAAAGACAGACGATGCATCGGAAATAAATACATAAAGCACAATGCAGACTTAAGTACAAGAAAACTGACTCTACTTACTGTCTATGTTTTGAACCATTTCTGTGACACTAGTTATAGATTCTGCTGGTTCACTTCAGGTTTACTGTATCCCTCTGACCTTCTTCTTGACGATGAAACTCAGAAATTGCATCGGAGTTATATTCAAAAGGCACAATGCCGACTTAAGTAAAAGAAAACTGACTCCTCTTACAGTCAATGGTTTGAACCATTCGTGTGACACTAGTTATAGATTCCGATGCTTCACTTCAGGTTTACTGTATCCCTCTGACCTTCTTATCAACGATGAAACACAGAAAATGCATCGGAATTAAATACAAAAGAGCACAATGCAGACTTAAGTACAAGAAGACTGACACCTCTTACGGTCTATGTTTTGAACCATTCGTGTGACACTAGTTATAGATTCCGATGCTTCACTTCAGGTTTACTGTATCCCTCTGATCTTCTTATTGACGATGAACACCGAAATTGCATCGGAATTAAATACAAAAGGCACAATGCCGACTTAAGTACAAGAAAACTGACTCTTCGTACTGTCTATGTTTTGAACCATTCCTGTGACACTAGTTATAGATTCCGATGCTTCACTTCAGGTTAACTGTAATCCTCTGACCTTCGTATTGACGATGAAACAATGAAATTGGATCGGAGTTAAATCCAAAAGGAACAATGCCGACTTAAGTACAAGAAAACTGACTCTTCTTACTGTCTATGCTCTCAACCATTCCTGTGACACTAGTTATGGATTCCGATGCTTCACTTCATGTTTACTGTATCCCTCTGACCTTCTTATTGACGATGAAACACAGAAATTGCATCCGAATTTAATACAAAAGGCACAATGCCGACTTAAGTACAAGAAAACTGACTCTTCTTACTGTCTATGCTTTGAACCATTCATGTGACACTAGTTATCGATTCCGATGCTCACTACAGGTTTACTGTATCCCTCTGACCTTCTTGTTGACGATTATACACAGATATTGCTTCGGAATTAAATACAAAAGGCACAATGCTGACTTAAGTACAAGAAAACTGACTCTTCTTAATGTCTATGCTTTGAACCGTTCCTGTGACACTAGATTTAGATTCCGATGCTTCACTTCTGGTTTACTGTATCCCTCTGACCTTCTTATTGACGATGAAACACAGAAAATGCATCGGAATTAAATACAAAAAGCACAATGCAGACTTAAGTAAAAGAAAACTGACTCCACTTACAGTCTATGTTTTGAACCATTCCTGTGACACTAGTTATAGATTCCGATGCTTCACTTCAGGTTTACTGTATCCATCTGACCTTCTTATTGACGATGAAACACAGACAATGCATCGGAATTAAATACAAAAAGCACAATGGAGACTTAAGTACAAGAAAACTGACTCTTCTTACTGTCTATGTTTTGAACCATTCCTTTGACACTAGTTATAGATTCCGATGCTTCACTTCATGTTTACTGTATCCCTCTGACCTTCTTATTGACGATGAAACACAGACAATGCATCGGAATTAAATACGAAAAGCACAATGCAGACTTAAGTACAAGAAAACTGACTCTTCTTACTGTCTATGTTTTGAACCATTTCTGTGACACTAGTTATAGATTCTGCAGCTTCACTTCAGGTTTACTGTATCCCTCTGACCTTCTTCTTGACGATGAAACTCAGGAATTGCATCCGAGTTATATCAAAAAGGCACAATGCCGACTTAAGTACAAGAAAACTGACTCCTCTTACAGTCAATGGTTTGAACCATTCGTGTGACACTAGTTATAGATACCGATGCTTCACTTCAGGTTTACTGTATCCCTCTGACCTTCTTATTGACGATGAACACAGAAAATGCATCGCATATAAATACAAAAAGCACAATGCAGACTTAAGTACAAGAAGACTGACTCCTCTTACGGTCTATGATTTGAACCATTCGTGTGACACTAGTTATAGATTCCGATGCTTCACTTCAGGTTTACTCTATCCCTCTGACCTTCTTATTGACGATGAACACAGAAATAGCATCGGAAATAAATACAAAAGGCACAATGCCGACTTAAGTACAAGAAAACTGACTCTTCTTACTGTCTATGTTTTGAACCATTCCTGTGACACTAGTTATAGATTCCGATGCTTCACTTCAGGTTAACTGTAATCCTCTGACCTTCGTATTGACGATGAAACAAAGAAATTGGATCGGAGTTAAATCCAAAAGGTACAATGCCGACTTAAGTACAAGAAAACTGACTCTTCTTACTGTCTATGCTCTCAACCATTCCTGTGACACTAGTTATGGATTCCGATGCTTCACTTCATGTTTACTGTATCCCTCTGACCTTCTTATTGACGATGAAACACAGAAATTGCATTCGAATTTAATACAAAAGCACAATGCCGACTTAAGTACAAGAAAACTGACTCTTCTTACTGTCTATGCTTTGAACCATTCATGTGACACTAGTTATCGATTCCGATGCTTTACTACAGGTTTACTGTATCCCTCTGACCTTCTTGTTGACGATGATACACAGATATTGCTTCGGAATTAAATACAAAAGGCACAATGCCGACTTAAGTACAAGAAAACTGACTCTTCTTAATGTCTATGCTTTGAACCGTTCCTGTGACACTAGATTTAGATTCCGATGCTTCACTTCTGGTTTACTGTATCCCTCTGACCTTCTTATTGACGATGAAACACAGAAAATGCATCGGAATTAAATACAAAAAGCACAATGCAGACTTAAGTAAAAGAAAACTGACTCCACTTACAGTCTATGTTTTGAACCATTCCTGTGACACTAGTTATAGATTCCGATGCTTCACTTCAGGTTTACTGTATCCCTCTGACCCTCTTATTGACGATGAAACACAGACAATGCATCGGAATTAAATACAAAAAGCACAATGCAGACTTAAGTACAAGAAAACTGACTCTTCTTACTGTCTATGATTTGAACCATTTCTGTGACACTAGTTATAGATTCTGCAGCTTCACTTCAGGTTTACTGTATCCCTCTGACCTTCTTCTTGACGATGAAACTCAGGAATTGCATCGGAGTTATATCAAAAAGGCACAATGCCGACTTAAGTACAAGAAAACCGACTCCTCTTACAGTCAATGGTTTGAACCATTCGTGTGACGCTAGTTATAGATTCCGATGCTTCACTTCAGGTTTACTGTATCCCTCTGACCTTCTTATCGACGAAGAAACACAGAAAATGCATCGGATACAAATACAAAAAGCACAATGCAGACTTAAGTACAAGAAGACTGACTCCTCTTACGGTCTATGATTTGAACCATTCGTGTGACACTAGTTATAGATTCCGATGCTTCACTTCAGGTTTACTGTATCCCTCTGACCTTCTTATTGACGATGAACACAGAAATTGCATCGGAAATAAATACAAAAGGCACAATGCCGACTTAAGTACAAGAAAACTGACTCTTCTTACTGTCTATGTTTTGAACCATTCGTGTGACACTAGTTATAGATTCCGATGCTTCATTTCAGGTTTACTGTATCCCTCTGACCTTCTTATTGACGATGAAACACAGATATTGCATCGGAATTTAATACAAAAGGCACAATGCCGACTTAAGTACAAGAAAACTGACTCTTCTTACTATCTACGTCTTGAACCATTCCTGTGACAGTAGTTATAGATCCCGATGCTTCACTTTAGGTTTACTGTATCCCTCTGACCATGTTATTGACGATGAAACACAGAAATTGCATCGGTATTAAATACAAAAGGCACAATGCCGACTTAAGTACAAGAAAACTGACTCTGCTTACAGTCTACGTCTTGAACCATTCCTGTGACACTAGTTATAGATTCCAATGCTTCACTTCACGTTTACTGTATCCCCCTGACCTTCCCATTGACGATGATACACAGAAATTGCATCGGAATTAAATACAAAAGGCACAATGCCGACTTAAGTACAAGAAAACTGACTCTTCTTACTGTCTATGATTTGAACCATTCCTGTGACACTAGTTATAGATTCCGATGCTTCACTTCATGTTCACTAGATCCCTCTGACCTTCTTATTGACGATGAAACACTGAAATTGCATCGGAATTAAATACAAAAGGCACAATGCCGACTTCAGTACAAGAAAACTGACTCTTCTTACTGGCTGTGATTTGAACCATTTCTGTGACACTAGTTATAGATTCCGATGCTTCACTTCAGGTTTGCTGTATCCCTCTGACCACCTTATTGACGATGAAACACAGAAATTGCATCGGAATTAAATACAAAAGGCACAATGCCGACTTAAGTACAAGAAAACTGACTCTTCTTACTGTCTATGTTTGAACCATTCCTGTGACACTACTTATAGATTCCGATGCTTCACTTCAGGTTTACTGTATCCCTCTGACCTTCTTATTGACGACGAAACACAGACAATGCATCGGAATTAAATACAAAAAGCACAATGCAGACTTAAATACAAGAAAAGTGACTCTTATTACTGTCTATGTTTTGAACCATTCCTGTGACACTAGATATAGATTCTGCTGCTTCACTTCAGGTTTACTGTATCCCTCTGACCTTCTTCTTGACGATGAAACACAGAAATTGAATCGGAGTTATATTAGAAAGGCACAATGCCGACTTAAGTACTAGAAGACTGACTACTCTTACGGTCTATGTTTTGAACCATTAGTGTGACACTAGTTATAGATTCCGATGCTTCACTTCAGGTTTATTGTATCCCTCTGACCTTCTTATTGACGATGAACACAGAAATTGCATCGGAATTAAATACAAAAGGCACAATGCCGACTTAAGTACAAGAAAACTGACTCTTCTTACTGTCTATGTTTTGATCCATTCCTGTGACACTAGTTATAGATTAAGATGCTTCACTTCAGGTTTACTGTATTACTCTGACCTTCTTATTGACGATGAAACACAGAAATTGAATCGGAGTTAAATTCAAAAGGTACAATGCCGACTTAAGTACAAGAAAACTGACTCTTCTTACTGTCTATGTTTTCAACCATTCCTGTGACACTAGTTATGGATTCCGATGCTTCACTTCATGTTTACTGTATCCCTCTGATCTTCTTATTGACGATGAAACACAGAAATTGAATCGGAATTTAATACAAAAGGCACAATGCCGACTTAAGTACAAGAAAACTGACTCTTCTTACTGTCTATGTATTGAACCATTCGTGTGACACTAGTAATAGATTCCGATGCTTCACTTCAGGTTTACTGTATCCCTCCGACCTTCTTATTAACGATGAAACACAGAAATTGCATCGGAATTAAATACAAAAGGCACAATGTCGACTTAAGTACAAGAAAACTGACTCTGCTTACAGTCTACGTCTTGAACCACTCCTGTGGCACTAGTTATAGATTCCGATGCTTCACTTCACGTTTAATGTTTCCCCCTGACCTTCCCATTGACGATGAAACACAGAAATTGCATCGAAATTATATACAAAAGGCACAATGCCGACTTAAGTACAAGAAAACTGACTCTTCTTACTGTCTATGCTTTGAACCATTCCTGTGACACTAGTTATAGATTCCGATGCTTCACTTCAGGTTCACTAGATCCCTCTGACCTTCGTATTGACGATGAAACACTGAAATTGCATCGGAATTAAATACAAAAGGCACAATGCCGACTTCAGTACAAGAAAACTGACTCTTCTTACTGGCTGTGATTTGAACCATTTCATTGACACTAGTTATAGATTCCGATGCTTCACTTCAGGTTTGCTGTATCCCTCTGACCACCTTATTGACGATGAAACACAGAAATTGCATCGGAATTAAATACAAAAGGCACAATGCCGACTTAAGTACAAGAAAACTGACTCTTCTTACAGTCTATGTTTTGAACCATTCGTGTGACACTAGTTATAGATTCCGATGCTTTACTACAGGTTTACTGTATCCCTCTGACCTTCTTGTTGACGATTATACACAGATATTGCTTCGGAATTAAATACAAAAGGCACAATGCCGACTTAAGTACAAGAAAACTGACTCTTCTTACTGTCTATGCTTTGAACCGTTCCTGTGACACTAGATTTAGATTCCGATGCTTCACTTCAGGTTTACTGTATCCCTCTGACCTTCGTATTGACGATGAAACACAGAAAATGCATCGGAATTAAATTCAAAATGCACAATGAAGACTTAACTAAAAGAAAACTGACTCCACTTACAGTCTATGTTTTGAACCATTCCTGTGACACTAGTTATAGATTCCGATGCTTCACTTCAGGTTTACTGTATGCCTCTGACCTTCTTATTGACGATGATCACAGAAATTGCACGGGAATCAAATACAAAAGGCACAATGCCGACTTCAGTACAAGAAAACTGACTCTTCTTACTGGCTGTGATTTGAACCATTTCTGTGACACTAGTTATAGATTCCGATGCTTCACTTCAGGTTTACTGTATCCCTCTGACCATCTTATTGACGATGAAACACAGAAATTGCATCGGAATTAAATACAAAAGGCACAACGCCGACTTAAGTACAAGAAAACTGACTCTTCTTACTGTCTATGTTTTGAACCATTCCTTTGACACTAGTTATAGATTCCGATGCTTCACTTCATGTCCACTGTATCCCTCTGACCTTCTTATTGACGATGAAAGACAGACGATGCATCGGAATTAAATACATAAAGCACAATGCAGACTTAAGTACAAGAAAACTGACTCTACTTACTGTCTATGTTTTGAACCATTTCTGTGACACTAGTTATAGATTCTGCTGGTTCACTTCAGGTTTACTGTATCCCTCTGACCTTCTTCTTGACGATGAAACTCAGAAATTGCATCGGAGTTATATTCAAAATGCACAATGCCGACTTAAGTAAAAGAAAACTGACTCCTCTTACAGTCAATGGTTTGAACCATTCGTGTGACACTAGTTATAGATTCCGATGCTTCACTTCAGGTTAACTGTAATCCTCTGACCTTCGTATTGACGATGAAACAAAGAAATTGGATCGGAGTTAAATCCAAAAGGTACAATGCCGACTTAAGTACAAGAAAACTGACTCTTCTTACTGTCTATGCTCTCAACCATTCCTGTGACACTAGTTATGGATTCCGATGCTTCACTTCATGTTTACTGTATCCCTCTGACCTTCTTATTGACGATGAAACACAGAAATTGCATCCGAATTTAATACAAAAGGCACAATGCCGACTTAAGTACAAGAAAACTGACTCTTCTTACTGTCTATGCTTTGAACCATTCATGTGACACTAGTTATCGATTCCGATGCTCACTACAGGTTTACTGTATCCCTCTGACCTTCTTGTTGACGATGATACACAGATATTGCTTCGGAATTAAATACAAAAGGCACAATGCCGACTTAAGTACAAGAAAACTGACTCTTCTTAATGTCTATGCTTTGAACCGTTCCTGTGACACTAGTTATAGATTCCGATGCTTCACTTCATGTTTACTGTATCCCTCTGACCTCCTTATTGACGATGAAACACAGACAATGCATCGGAATTAAATACAAAAAGCACAATGCAGACTTAAGTACAAGAAAACTGACTCTTCTTACTGTCTATGTTTTGAACCATTTCTGTGACACTAGTTATAGATTCTGCAGCTTCACTTCAGGTTTACTGTATCCCTCTGACCTTCTTCTTGACGATGAAACTCAGGAATTGCATCGGAGTTATATCAAAAAGGCACAATGCCGACTTAAGTACAAGAAAACTGACTCCTCTTACAGTCAATGGTTTGAACCATTCGTGTGACACTAGTTATAGATACCGATGCTTCACTTCAGGTTTACTGTATCCCTCTGACCTTCTTATCGACGATGAAACACAGAAAATGCATCGGAAATAAATACAAAAAGCACAATGCAGACTTAAGTACAAGAAGACTGACTCCTCTTACGGTCTATGATTTGAACCATTCGTGTGACACTAGTTATAGATTCCGATGCTTCACTTCAGGTTTACTCTATCCCTCTCACCTTCTTATTGACGATGAACACAGAAATAGCATCGGAAATAAATACAAAAGGCACAATGCCGACTTAAGTACAAGAAAACTGACTCTTCTTACTGGCTATGCTTTGAACCATTCATGTGACACTAGTTATCGATTCCGATGCCTTACTACAGGTTTACTGTATCCCTCTGACCTTCTTGTTGACGATGATACACAGATATTGCTTCGTAATTAAATACAAAAGGCACAATGCCGACTTAAGTACAAGAAAACTGACTCTTCTTAATGTCTATGCTTTGAACCGTTCCTGTGACACTAGATTTAGATTCCGATGCTTCACTTCTGATTTACTGTATCCCTCTGACCTTCTTATTGACGATGAAACAGAGAAAATGCATCTGAATTAAATACAAAAAGCACAATGCAGACTTAAGTAAAAGAAAACTGACTCCACTTACAGTCTATGTTTTGAACCATTCCTGTGACACTAGTTATAGATTCCGATGCTTCACTTTAGGTTTACTGTATCCCTCTGACCTTCTTATTGACGATGAAACACAGACAATGCATCGGAATTAAATACAAAAAGCACAATGCAGACTTAAGTACAAGAAAACTGACTCTTCTTACTGTCTATGTTTTGAACCATTCCTTTGACACTAGTTATAGATTCCGATGCTTCACTTCATGTTTACTGTATCCTCTGACCCTCTTATTGACGATGAAACACAGACAATGCATCGGAATTAAATACAAAAAGCACAATGCAGACTTAAGTACAAGAAAACTGACTCTTCTTACTGTCTATGTTTTGAACCATTTCTGTGACACTAGTTATAGATTCTGCAGCTTCACTTCAGGTTTACTGTATCCCTCTGACCTTCTTCTTGACGATGAAACTCAGGAATTGCATCGGAGTTATATCAAAAAGGCACAATGCCGACTTAAGTACAAGAAAACCGACTCCTCTTACAGTCAATGGTTTGAACCATTCGTGTGACGCTAGCTATAGATTCCGATGCTTCACTTCAGGTTTACTGTATCCCTCTGACCTTCTTATCGACGAAGAAACACAGAAAATGCATCGGATACAAATACAAAAAGCACAATGCAGACTTAAGTACAAGAAGACTGACTCCTCTTACGGTCTATGATTTGAACCATTCGTGTGACACTAGTTATAGATTCCGATGCTTCACTTCAGGTTTACTGTATCCCTCTGACCTTCTTATTGACGATGAACACAGAAATTGCATCGGAAATAAATACAAAAGGCACAATGCCGACTTAAGTACAAGAAAACTGTCTCTTCTAACTGTCTATGTTTTGAACCATTCGTGTGACACTAGTTATAGATTCCGATGCTTCATTTCAGGTTTACTGTATCCCTCTGACCTTCTTATTGACGATGAAACACAGAAATTGCATCGGAATTTAATACAAAAGGCACAATGCCGACTTAAGTACAAGAAAACTGACTCTTCTTATTATCTACGTCTTGAACCATTCCTGTGACAGTAGTTATAGATCCCGATGCTTCACTTTAGGTTTACTGTATCCCTCTGACCATGTTATTGACGATGAAACACAGAAATTGCATCGGTATTAAATACAAAAGGCACAATGCCGACTTAAGTACAGGAAAACTGACTCTGCTTACAGTCTACGTCTTGAACCATTCCTGTGACACTAGTTATAGATTCCAATGCTTCCCTTCACGTCTACTGTATCCCCCTGACCTTCCCATTGACGATGAAACACAGAAATTGCATCGGAATTAAATACAAAAGGCACAATGCCGACTTAAGTACAAGAAAACTGACTCTTCTTACTGTCTATGTTTTGAACCATTCCTGTGACACTAGTTATAGATTCCGATGCTTCACTTCAGGTTAACTGTAATCCTCTGACCTTCGTATTGACGATGAAACAAAGAAATTGGATCGGAGTTAAATCCAAAAGGTACAATGCCGACTTAAGTACAAGAAAACTGACTCTTCTTACTGTCCATGCTCTCAACCATTCCTGTGACACTAGTTATGGATTCCGATGCTTCACTTCATGTTTACTGTATCCCTCTGACCTTCTTATTGACGATGAAACACAGAAATTGCATCCGAATTTAATACAAAAGGCACAATGCCGACTTAAGTACAAGAAAACTGACTCTTCTTACTGTCTATGCTTTGAACCATTCATGTGACACTAGTTATCGATTCCGATGCTTTACTACAGGTTTACTGTATCCCTCTGACCTTCTTGTTGACGATGATACGCAGATATTGCTTCGGAATTAAATACAAAAGGCACAATGCCGACTTAAGTACAAGAAAACTGACTCTTCTTAATGTCTATGCTTTGAACCGTTCCTGTGACACTAGATTTAGATTCCGATGCTTCACTTCTGGTTTACTGTATACCTCTGACCTTCTTATTGACGATGAAACAGAGAAAATGCATCGGAATTAAATACAAAAAGCACAATGCAGACTTAAGTAAAAGAAAACTGACTCCACTTACAGTCTATGTTTTGAACCATTCCTGTGACACTAGTTATAGATTCCGATGCTTCACTTTAGGTTTACTGTATCCCTCTGACCTTCTTATTGACGATGAAACACAGACAATGCATCGGAATTAAATACAAAAAGCACAATGCAGACTTAAGTACAAGAAAACTGACTCTTCTTACTGTCTATGTTTTGAACCATTCCTTTGACACTAGTTATAGATTCCGATGCTTCACTTCATGTTTACTGTATCCCTCTGACCCTCTTATTGACGATGAAACACAGACAATGCATCGGAATTAAATACAAAAAGCACAATGCAGACTTAAGTACAAGAAAACTGACTCTTCTTACTGTCTATGTTTTGAACCATTTCTGTGACACTAGTTATAGATTCTGCAGCTTCACTTCAGGTTTACTGTATCCCTCTGACCTTCTTCTTGACGATGAAACTCAGGAATTGCATCGGAGTTATATCAAAAAGGCACAATGCCGACTTAAGTACAAGAAAACCGACTCCTCTTACAGTCAATGGTTTGAACCATTCGTGTGACGCTAGTTATGGATTCCGATGCTTCACTTCAGGTTTACTGTATCCCTCTGACCTTCTTATCGACGAAGAAACATAGAAAATGCATCGGATACAAATACAAAAAGCACAATGCAGACTTAAGTACAAGAAGACTGACTCCTCTTACGGTCTATGATTTGAACCATTCGTGTGACACTAGTTATAGATTCCGATGCTTCACTTCAGGTTTACTGTCTCCCTCTGACCATTTTATTGACGATGCAAACACAGAAATTGCATCGGAATTAAATACAAAAGGCTCAATGCCGACTTAAGTACAAGAAAATTGACTCTTCTTACTGTCTATGTTTGAACCATTCCTGTGACACTAGTTATAGATTCCGATGCTTCACTTCAGGTTTACTGTATCCCTCTGACCTTCTTATTGACGATGAAACATAGAAATTGCATCGGAATTAAATACAAAAGGCACAACGCCGACTTAAGCACAAGAAAACTGACTCTTCTTACTGTCTATGTTTTGAACCATTCCTTTGACACTAGTTATAGATTCCGATGCTTCACTTCATGTTTACTGTATCCCGCTGACCTTCTTATTGACGATGAAAGACAGACAATGCATCGGAATTAAATACATAAAGCACAATGCAGACTTAAGTGCAAGAAAACTGACTCTTCTTACTGTCTATGTTTTGAACCATTCGTGTGACACTAGTTATAGATTCCGATGCTTCATTTCAGGTTTACTGTATCCCTCTGACCTTCTTATTGACGATGAAACACAGAAATTGCATCGGAATTAAATACAAAAGGCACAATGCCGACTTAAGTACAAGAAAACTGACTCTTCTTACTATCTACGACTTGAACTATTCCTGTGACAGTAGTTATAGATCCCGATGCTTCACTTTAGGTTTACTGTATCCCTCTGACCTTGTTATTGACGATGAAACACAGAAATTGCATCGGTATTAAATACAAAAGGCACAATGCCGACTTAAGTACAAGGAAACTGACTCTGCTTACCGTCTACGTCTTGAAACATTCCTGTGACACTAGTTATAGATTCCAATGCTTCACGTCACGTTTACTGTATCCCCGTGACCTTCCCATTGACGATGAAACACACAAATTGCATCGGAATTAAATACAAAAGGCACAATGCCGACTTAAGTACAAGAAAACTGACTCTTCTTACTATCTACGACTTGAACTATTCCTGTGACAGTAGTTATAGATCCCGATGCTTCACTTTAGGTTTACTGTATCCCTCTGACCTTGTTATTGACGATGAAACACAGAAATTGCATCGGTATTAAATACAAAAGGCACAATGCCGACTTAAGTACAAGGAAACTGACTCTGCTTACCGTCTACGTCTTGAAACATTTCTGTGACACTAGTTATAGATTCTGCAGCTTCACTTCAGGTTTACTGTATCCCTCTGACCTTCTTCTTGACGATGAAACTCAGGAATTGCATCGGAGTTATATCAAAAAGGCACAATGCCGACTTAAGTACAAGAAAACCGACTCCTCTTACAGTCAATGGTTTGAACCATTCGTGTGACGCTAGTTATGGATTCCGATGCTTCACTTCAGGTTTACTGTATCCCTCTGACCTTCTTATCGACGAAGAAACATAGAAAATGCATCGGATACAAATACAAAAAGCACAATGCAGACTTAAGTACAAGAAGACTGACTCCTCTTACGGTCTATGATTTGAACCATTCGTGTGACACTAGTTATAGATTCCGATGCTTCACTTCAGGTTTACTGTCTCCCTCTGACCATTTTATTGACGATGCAAACACAGAAATTGCATCGGAATTAAATACAAAAGGCTCAATGCCGACTTAAGTACAAGAAAATTGACTCTTCTTACTGTCTATGTTTGAACCATTCCTGTGACACTAGTTATAGATTCCGATGCTTCACTTCAGGTTTACTGTATCCCTCTGACCTTCTTATTGACGATGAAACATAGAAATTGCATCGGAATTAAATACAAAATTCACAACGCCGACTTAAGCACAAGAAAACTGACTCTTCTTACTGTCTATGTTTTGAACCATTCCTTTGACAATAGTTATAGATTCCGATGCTTCACTTCATGTTTACTGTATCCCTCTGACCTTCTTATTGACGATGAAAGACAGACAATGCATCGGAATTAAATACATAAAGCACAATGCAGACTTAAGTGCAAGAAAACTGACTCTTCTTACTGTCTATGTTTTGAACCATTCGTGTGACACTAGTTATAGATTCCGATGCTTCATTTCAGGTTTACTGTATCCCTCTGACCTTCTTATTGACGATGAAACACAGAAATTGCATCGGAATTAAATACAAAAGGCACAATGCCGACTTAAGTACAAGAAAACTGACTCTTCTTACTATCTACGACTTGAACTATTCCTGTGACAGTAGTTATAGATCCCGATGCTTCACTTTAGGTTTACTGTATCCCTCTGACCTTGTTATTGACGATGAAACACAGAAATTGCATCGGTATTAAATACAAAAGGCACAATGCCGACTTAAGTACAAGGAAACTGACTCTGCTTACCGTCTACGTCTTGAAACATTCCTGTGACACTAGTTATAGATTCCAATGCTTCACGTCACGTTTACTGTATCCCCGTGACCTTCCCATTGACGATGAAACACAGAAATTGCATCGGAATTAAATACAAAAGGCACAATGCCGACTTAAGTACAAGAAAACTGACTCTTCTTACTGTCTATGTTTTGAACCATTCCTGTGACACTAGTTATAGATTCCGATGCTTCACTTCATGTTCACTAGATCCCTCTGACCTTCTTATTGACGATGAAACACTGAAATTGCATCGGAATTAAATACAAAAGGCACAATGCCGACTTAAGTACAAGAAAACTGACTCTTCTTACTGTCTATGTTTGAACCATTCCTGTGACCCTAGTTATAGATTCCGATGCTTCACTTCAGGTTTACTGTATCCCTCTGACCTTCTTATTGACGACGAAACACAGACAATGCATCGGAATTAAATACAAAAAGCACAATGCAGACTTAAGTACAAGAAAAGTGACTCTTATTACTGTCTATGTTTTGAACCATTCCTGTGACACTAGATATAGATTCTGCTGCTTCACTTCAGGTTTACTGTATCCCTCTGACCTTCTTCTTGACGATGAAACTCAGAAATTGCATCGGAGTTATATTAAAAAGGCACAATGCCGACTTAAGTACAAGAAAACTGACTCCTCTTACAGTCAATGGTTTGAACCATTCGTGTGACACAAGTTATAGATTCCGATGCTTCACTTCAGGTTTACTGTATCCCTCTGACCATCTTATCGACGATGAAACACAGAAAATGCATCGGAATTAAACAAAAAAACACAATGCAGACTTAAGTACTAGAAGACTGACTACTCTTACGGTCTATGTTTTGAACCATTAGTGTGACACTAGTTATAGATTCCAATGCTTCACTTCAGGTTTATTGTATCCCTCTGACCTTCTTATTGACGATGAACACAGAAATTGCATCGGAATTAAATACAAGAGGCACAATGCCGACTTAAGTACAAGAAAACTGACTCTTCTTACTGTCTATGTTTTCAACCATTCCTGTGACACTAGTTATGGATTCCGATGCTTCACTTCATGTTTACTGTATCCCTCTGATCTTCTTATTGACGATGAAACACAGAAATTGAATCGGAATTTAATACAAAAGGCACAATGCCGACTTAAGTACAAGAAAACTGACTCTTCTTACTGTCTAGTTTTGAACCATTTATGTGACACTAGTTATAGATTCCGATGCTTTACTACAGGTTTACTGTATCCCTCTGACCTTCTTGTTGACGATGATACACAGATATTGCTTCGGAATTAAATACAAAAGGCACAATGCCGACTTAAGTACAAGAAAACTGACTCTTCTTCCTGTCTATGCTTTGAACCGTTCCTGTGACACTAGATTTAGATTTCGATGCTTCACTTCAGGTTTACTGTATCCCTCTGACCTTCTTATTGACGATGAAACACAGAAAATGCAACGGAATTTAATTACAAAATGCACAATGAAGACTTAAGTAAAAGAAATCTGACTCCACTTACAGTCAATGTTTTGAACCATTCCTGTGACACTAGTTATAGATTCCGATGCTTCACTTCAGGTTTACTGTATCCCTCTGACCATTTTATTGACGATGCAAACACAGAAATTGCATCGGAATTAAATACAAAAGGCTCAATGCCGACTTAAGTACAAGAAAATTGACTCTTATTACTGTCTATGTTTTGAACCATTCCTGTGACACTAATTATAGATCCTGCTGCTTCACTTCAGGTTTACTGTATCCCTCTGACCTTCTTCTTGACGATGAAACTCAGAAATTGCATCGGAGTTATATTCAAAAGGCACAATGCCGACTTAAGTAAAAGAAAACTGACTCCTCTTATAGTCAATGGTTTGAACCATTCGTGTGACACTAGTTATAGATTCCGATGCTTCACTTCAGGTTTACTGTATCCCTCTGACCTTCGTATCAACGATGAAGCACAGAAAATGCATCGGAATTAAATACAAAAAGCACAATGCAGACTTAAGTACAAGAAGACTGACTCCTCTTACGGTCTATGTTTTGAACCATTCGTGTGACACTAGTTATAGATTCCGATGCTTCACTTCAGGTTTACTGTATCCCTCTGACCTTCTTATTGACGATGAACACCGAAATTGCATCGGAATTAAATACAAAAGGCACAATGCCGACTTAAGTACAAGAAAACTGACTCTTCTTACTGTCTATGTTTTGAACCATTCCTGTGACACTAGTTATAGATTCCGATGCTTCACTTCAGGTTTACTGTAATCCTCTGACCTTCTTATTGACGATGAAACACAGAAATTGCATGGGAGTTAAATTCAAAAGGTACAATGCCGACTTAAGTACAAGAAAACTGACTCTTCTTACTGTCTATGCTCTCAACAATTCCTGTGACACTAGTTATGGATTCCGATGCTTCACTTCATGTTTACTGTATCCCTCTGACCTTCTTATTGACGATGAAACACAGAAATTGCATCCGAATTTAATACAAAAGGCACAATGCCGACTTAAGTACAAGATAACTGACTCTTCTTAATGTCTATGCTTTGAACCATTCATGTGACACTAGTTATAGATTCCGATGCTTTACTGCAGGTTTACTGTATCCCTCTGACCTTCTTGTTGACGATGATACACAGATATTGCTTCGGAATTAAATACAAAAGGCACAATGCCGACTTAAGTACAAGAAAACTGACTCTTCTTAATGTCTATGCTTTGAACCGTTCCTGTGACACTAGATTTAGATTCCGATGCTTCACTTCAGGTTTACTGTATCCCTCTGACCTTCGTATTGACGATGAAACACAGAAAACGCATCGGAATTAAATACAAAAAGCACAATGCAACTTAAGTAAAAGAAAACTGACTCCACTTACAGTCTATGTTTTGAACCATTCCTGTGACACTAGTTATAGATTACGATGCTTCACTTCAGGTTTACTGTATCCCTCTGACCTTCTTATTGACGATGAAAGACAGACAATGCATCGGAATTAAATACAAAAAGCACAATGCAGACTTAAGTAAAAGAAAACTGACTCTTCTTACTGTTTATGTTTTTGAACCATTCCTTTGACACTAGTTATAGATTCCGATGCTTCACTTCATGTTTACTGTATCCCTCTGACCTTCTTATTGACGATGAAACACAGACAATGCATCGGAATTAAATACAAAAAGCACAATGCAGACTTAAGTACAAGAAAACTGACTCTTCTTCCTGTCTATGTTTTGAACCATTTCTGTGACACTAGTTATAGATTCTGCAGCTTCACTTCAGGTTTACTGTATCCCTCTTACCTTCTTCTTGACGATGAAACTCAGGAATTGCATCGGAGTTATATTCCAAAGGCACAATGCCGACTTAAGTACAAGAAAACTGACTCCTCTTACAGTCAATGGTTTGAACCATTCGTGTGACACTAGTTATAGATTCCGATGATTCACTTCAGGTTTACTGTATCCCTCTGACCTTCTTATCGACGATGAAACACAGAAAATGCATCGGAATTAAATACAAAATGCACAATGCAGACTTAAGTACAAGAAGACTGACTCCTCTTACGGTCTATGATTTGAACCACTCGTGTGACACTAGTTATAGATTCCGATGCTTCACTTCAGGTTTACTGTATCCCTCTAACCTTCTTATTGACTACGAAAGACAGAAATTGCATCGGAATTAAATACAATATGCACAATGCCGACTTAAGTAGAAGAAATCTGACTCTTCTTACTATCTAAGATTTGAACCATTCCTGTGACACTAGTTATAGATTCCGATGCTGCACTTCTGCTGTACTGTATCCCTCTGACCTTCTTATTGACGATGAAACACTGAATTGTATCGAAATTAAATACAAAATGCACAATGCCGACTGAAGTACAAGAAAACTTACTCTACTTACTGTCTATGTTTTGAACCATTCCTGTGACACTAGTTATAGATTCCGATTCATTACTTCGGGTTTACTGTATCCCTGTGACCTTCGTATTGACGATGAAACACAGAAATTGCATCGGAATTAAATACAAAAGGCAAAATGCCGATTTAAGTACAAGAAAACTGACTCTTGTTACTGTCTAAGTTTGAACCATTCCTGTGACACTAGTTATTGATTCCGATGCTTCACTTCAGGTTTACTGTATCCCTCTGACCTTCTTATTGACGATGAAACACAGAAATTGCATCGGAATTAAATGCAAAAGGCACAATGCCGACCTAAGTACAAGAAAACTGACTCTTCTTACTGTCTATGTTTTGAACCATTCCTGTGACACTAGTTATAGATTCCGATGCTTCACCTCAGGTTTACTGTATCCCTCTGACCTTCTTATTGACGATGAACACAGAAATTGCATCGGAATTAAATACAGAAGGCACAATGCCGACTTAAGTACAAGAAAACAGACTCTTCTTACTGTCTATGTTTGAACCATTCCTGTGACACTAGTTATTGATTCCGATGCTTCACTTCAGGTTTACTGTATCCCTCTGACCTTCTTATTGACGATGAAACACAGAAATTGCAGCGGAATTAAATGCAAAAAGCACAATGCCGACTTAAGTACAAGAAATCTGACTCTTCTTACTGTCTATGTTTTGAACCATTCCTGTGACACTAGTTATAGATTCCGATGCTTCACTTCAGGTTTACTGTATCCCTCTGACCTTCTTATTATTGATGATACACAGAAATTGCGTCGGAGTTAAATACAAAAGGCACAACGCCGACTTAAATACAGGAAAACTGACTGTTCTTACAGTCTATGTTTTGAACCATTCCTGTGACACTAGTTATAGGTTCCGATGCTTCACTTCAGGTTTACTGTTCCCTCTGACCTTCTTATTGACGATGAAACACAGATATTGCATCGGAATTAAATACAAATCTCACAATGACGACTTAAGTACAAGAAAACTGACTCTTCTTACTGTCTATGCCTTGAACCATTCCTGTGACACTAGTTATAGATTCCGATGCTTCACTTCAGCTTTACTGTATTCCTCTGACCTTCTTATTGACGATGAAACACAGAAATTGCATCGGAATTAAATACAAAAGGCACAATGCCGACTTAAGTACAAGAAAACTGACTCCTCTTACTGTCTATGCTTTGATCCATTCCTGTGACACTAGTTATAGATTCTGATGCTTCACTTCTGGTTTACTGTATCCCTCTGACCTTCGTATTGACGATGAAACCTAGAAATTGCATCGGAATTAAATAGAAAAGGAACAATGCCGACTTAAGTACAAGAAAACTGACTCTTCATAGTGTCTATGTATTGAACCATTCCTGTGACACTAGTTACAGATTCCGATGCTTCACTTCAGGTTTACTGTATCCCTCTGACTTCTTATTGAAGATGAAACACAGATATTGCATCGGAATTAAATACAAAAGGCACAATGCCAACTTAAGTACAAGAAAACTGACTCTTCTTACTGTCTATGTTTTGAATCATTCCTGTGACACTAGATTTAGATTCCGATGCTTCACTTCAGGTTTACTGTATCCCTCTGACATTCTTATTGACGATGAATCTCAGAAATCGCATCGAAATCAATTACAAAAAGCACAATGCTGACTTAAGTACAAGAAAACTGACTCTTCTTACTGTCTATGTTTTGAACCATTCATGTGACACTAGTTATAGCTTCCGATGCTTCACTTCAGGTCTACTGTATCCATCAGACCTTCTTATTGACGATGAAACACAAAAATTTGCTCGGAATTAAAAAGAAATGGCACAATGCCGACTAATGTACAAGAAAACTGACTCTTCTTACTGTCTATGTTTTGAACCATTCCTGTGACACTAGTTATAGATTCCGATGCATCACTTTAGGTTTAATGTATCCCTCTGACCATCTTATTCAAGATGAAATACAGATATTGCATCGGAATTAAATACAAAAGCACAATGCCGGCTTAAGTACAAGAAAACTGACTCTTCTTTCTGTCTATCTTTTGAACCATTCCTGTGACACTAGTTATAGATTCCGATGCTTCACTTCAGGTTCACTGTATCCCTCTTACCTTCTTATTGACGATGAAACACTGAAATTCCATCGGAATTAAATACAAAAGCACAATGCCGACTTAAGTACAAGAAGACTGACTCCTCTTACTGACTATCTTTTGAACATTTCCTGTTATATCAGTTTTAGATTCCGATGCTTCACTATATGTTTACTGTATCCCTTGGACCTTCTTATTGACGATGAAACACAGAAATTGCATCAGTATTAAATACACAAGGCACAATGCTGACTTAAGTACAAGAAGACTGACTCTCCCACAGACTATGATTTCAACATTTCCTGTGAGACCAGTTTTAGATTCCGATGCTTCACTATATATTTACTGTATCCCTTGGACCTTCTTATTGACGATGGAACACAGAAATTGCATCGGAATTAGATACAAAAGGCACAATGCAGACTTAAGTACAAGAAAACTGACTCTTCTTACTGCATATGTTTTGAACCATTCCCGAGACACTAGTTATAGATTCTGATGCTTAACTTCAGGTATACTTTATCTCCCTGACCTTCTTATTGACGATGAAACACAGAAATTAAACCGGAATTAAATACAGAAGGCACAATTCCGACTCAAGTACGAGAGGACTGGCTCTTCTTACTGTCTATGTTTTGAAACATTCCTGTTAGACCGATTTTAGTTTCCGATGCTTCACTTCAGGTTTACTGTATCCCTCTGACCTTCTTATTGACGATGAAACACAGAAATTGTATGGGAATTAAATACAAAAGTCACAATGCCGTCATAAGTACAAGTAAAGTGACTCTTCTTACCGTCTATGTTTAAAACATTCATGTGACACTAGTTATAGATTCCAATGCTTCTCTTCAGGTTTACTGTATCCCTCTGATCTTCTTATTGACGATGAATCACAGAAATTGCATCGGAATTAAATATAAAAGGCAGAATGCCGACTTATATACAAGAAGACTGACTCTTCTTACTGTCTATGTTTTAAACCATTCCTGTGACACTAGTTATAGATTCCGATTCTTCACTTCAGGTTTACTGTATCCCTTGGACCTTCTTATTGACGATGAAACACAGAAATTGCATCGGAATTAAATACATGAGGCACAATGCCAACTTAAGTACAAGAAAACTAACTCTTCTTACTTTCTATGTTTTGAACCATTCCTGTGACACTAGTTATAGATTCCGATGCTTCACTTCAGGTTTACTGTTACCCTCTGACCTTCTTATTAACGATGAAACACAGAAATTGCATCGGAATTAAATACAAAAGGTACAATGCCGACTTAAGTACAAGAAGACTGGCTCTTCCTACTGTCTATGTTTTGAACCAATCCTGTGACACTAGTTATAGATTCCGATGCTTCACTTCAGGTTTACTGTATCCCTCTGACCTTCTTATTGACGATGAAACACAGAAATAGAATCAGAATTAAATAGAAAAGGCACAATGCTGACTTAACTACAAGAAAACTAACTTTTCTTACTGTCTATGTTTTGAACCTTCCTGTGGGACCAGTTTTAGGGTCCGATGCTTCACTTCAGGTTTACTGTATCCCTTGCACCTTCTTATTGACGATGAAACACAGAAATTGCATCGGAATTAAATACAAGAGGCACAAATCCGACTTAAGTACAAGAAGACTGACTCTCCTTACTGACAATGTTTTGAACCTTTCCTGTTATACCAGTTTTAGATTCCGATGCTTCACTATTTGTTTACTGTATCCCTTGGACCTTATTACTGACGATTAAACACAGAAACTGCATCGGAATTAAATGCAAAAGGCAAAATGCCGACTTAAGTACAAGAAAACTGACTCTTCTTACTGTCTTTGTTGTGAGCCATTCCTGTGACACTAGTTATAGATTTCGATGCTTCACTTCAAGTTTACTGTATCCCTCTGACCTTCTTATTGACGACTAAACACAGAAATTGCATCGGAATAAAATACAAATGGCACAATGCCGAGTTAAGTACAAGATATCTGACTCTTCTTACTGTCTATGCATTGAACCATTTCTGTGACACTAGTTATCGATTCCGATGCTTCACCTTAGGTATACTGTATCGCTATGACCTTCTTATTGACGATGAAACACAGAAATTGCTTGAGAATTAAATACAAAAGGCACAATGTCTACTTAAGTACAAGAAGACTGACTCTTCTTACTGTCTATGTTTTGAAGCATTCCCGTGACACTAGTTATAGATTCCGATGCTTCACTTCAGGTATACTATATCTCTCTGACCTCCTTATTGACGATGAAACACAGAAATTAAATCGGAATTAAATACAAAAGGCACAATGCCGACTCAAGTGCAAGAAGACTGGCTCTTCTTACTGTCTATGTTTTGAAACTTTCCTGTGAGTCCGGTTTTAGATACCGATGCTTCACTTCAGGTTTATTGTATCCCTTGGATCATCTTATTGACGACGAAACAAAAAAATTGCATTGGAATTAAATAGAAAAGGCGCAATGCCGACTTAAGTACAAGAAAACTGACTCTTCCTACTGTCTATGTTTTGAACCATTCCTGTGACACTAGTTATAGATTCCGATGCTTCACTTCAGGTTTACTGTATCCCTCTGACCTTCTTATTGACGATGGAACACAGAAATTGCATGGGAATTAAATACAAAAGTCACAATGCCGACTTAAGTACAAGAATACTGACTCTTCTTACTGTCTATGTTTTGAACTATTCCTGTGACACTAGTTATGGATTCCGATGCTTCACTTCAGGTTTGCTGTATCCCTCTGACCATCTTATTGACGATGAAACACAGAAAGTGCATCTTAATTAAATACAAAAGGCACAATGCCGGATCAAGAACAAGAAGACTGGCTCTTCCTACTGTCTATGTTTTGAACCATTCCTGTGACACTAGTTATAGATTCCGATGCTTCACTTCAGGTTTAATGCATCCCTCTGACCTTGTTATTGACGATGAAACACAGAAATTGCATCGGAATTAAATAGAAAGGCACAATGCCGGCTTAAGTACAAGAAAACTGACTCTTCTTACTGTCTATGTTTTGAAGCATTCCCGTGACACTAGTTATAGATTCCGATGCTTCACTTCATGTTTACTGTGTCACTCTGACCTTCTTATTGACGATGAAACACAGAAATTGCATCGGAATTAAATACAAAAGCACAATGCCGACTTAAGTACAAGAGAACTGACTCTTCCTACTGTCTATGTTTTGAACCATACCTGTGACACTAGTAACAGATTCCGATGCTACACTTCTGGTTTACTGGATCCCTCTGATCTTCTTATTGACGATGAAACACAGAAATTGCATCGGAATTAAATACAAAAGCACAATGCCGACTTAAGTACAAGAGAACTGACTCTTCTTACTATGTTTTGAACCATTTATGTGACACTAGTTACAGATTCCGATGTATCACATCAGGTTTACTGAATCCCACTGACCTTCTTATTGATGACGAAACACAGAAATTGCATCGGAATTAAATACAAAATGCACAAAGCCAACTCAAGTACAAGAAAACTGGCTCTACTTATTGTCTGTGTTTTGAACCATTCCTGTGACACTAGTTATAGATTCCGATGCTTCACTTCAGGTTTACTGTATCCCTCTGACCTTCTTATTGACGATGAAACACAGAAATCGCATCGGAATTAAATAACAAAGACACAATGCCGATTAAGTACATTAAAATTGATTCTTCTGACTGTCTATGTTTTGAACCACTTCTGTAACACTAGTTATAGATTCCGATGCTTCACTTCTGGTTTACTGTATCCCTCTGACCTTCTTATTGGAGATGAAACACAGATATTGCATCGGAATTAAATACAAAAGGCACAATGCCGACTTAAGTACAAGAAAACTGACCCTTCTTACTGTCTATGTTTTGAACGATTCCTGTGACACTAGTTATAGATTCCGATGCTTCACTTCAGGTTTACTGTATCCCTCTGACCTTCTTATTGACGATGAAACACAGGAATTGCATCGGAATTAAAAGCAAAAGGTACTATGCCGACTTAAGTACAAGAAAACTGACTCTTCTTACTGTCGATGTCTGAACCATTCCTGTGACACTAGTTATGGATTCCGATGCTTCACTTGCGGTTTACTGTATCCCTCTGACCTTCTAATTGACGATGAAACACAGATATTGCATCGGAATAAAATACAAAAGGCACAATGCCGACTTAAGTACAAGAAAACTGACTCTTCTTACTGTCTATGTTTTGAACGATTCCTGTGACACTAGTTATAGATTCCGATGCTTCACTTCAGGTTTACTGTATCCCTCTGACCTTCTAATTGACGATGAAACACAGGAATTGCATCGGAATTAAAAGCAAAAGGTACTATGCCGACTTAAGTACAAGAAAACTGACTCTTCTTACTGTCTATGCTTTGAACCATTCATGTGACACTAGTAATAGATTCCGATGCTTCACTTCAGGTTTACTGTATCCCTCTGACCTTCTAATTGACGATGAAACACAGAAATTGCATCGGAATTAAATACAAGAGGCACAATGCCGACTTAAGTACAAGAAAACTGACTCTTTTTACTGTCTATCTTTTGAACCATTCCTGTGACACTAGTTATAGATTCCGATGCTTCACTTCAGGTTTACTGTATCCCTCTGACCTTCTTATTGATGATGAAACACAGAAATCGTATCGGAATTAAACACAAAAGGCACAATGCCGACTTAGGTTCAAGAAATCTGTCTCTTCTTACTGTCTATGTTTTGTACCATTCCTGTGACCCTAGTTATCGATTCCGATGCTTCACTTCAGGTTTACTGTATCGCTCTGACCTTCTTATTGACGATGAAACACAGAGATTGCATCGGAATTAAATACAAAAGGCACAATGCCGAATTAAGTACAAGAAAACTGACTCTTCCTACTGTCTATGTTTTGAACCATTCCTGTGACACTAGTTATAGATTCCGATGCTTCACTTCAGGTTTACTGTATCCCTCTGACCTTGTTATTGACGATGAAACACAGAAATTGCATCGGAATTAAATAGAAAGGCACAATGCCGACTTAAGTACAAGAAAACTGACTCTTCTTACTGTCTATGTTTTGAAGCATTCCCGTGACACTAGTTATAGATTCCGATGCTTCACTTCAGGTTTACTGTGTCACTCTGACCTTCTTATTGACGATGAAACACAGAAATTGCATCGGAATTAAATACAAAAGCACAATGCCGACTTAAGTACAAGAGAACTGACTCTTCTTACTATGTTTTGAAAAATTTATGTGACACTAGTTACAGATTCCGATGTATCACTTCAGGTTTACTGAATCCCACTGACCTTCTTATTGATGACGAAACACAGAAATTGCATCGGAATTAAATACAAAATGCACAAAGCCAACTCAAGTACAAGAAAACTGGCTCTACTTATTGTCTGTGTTTTGAACCATTCCTGTGACACTAGTTGTAGATTCCGATGTTTCACTTCAGGTTTACTGTATCCCTCTGACCTTCTTATTGACGATGAAACACAGAAATCGCATCGGAATTAAATAGCAAAGACACAATGCCGATTAAGTACATTAAAACTGATTCTTCTGACTGTCTATGTTTTGAACCACTTCTGTAACACTAGTTATAGATTCCGATGCTTCACTTCTGGTTTACTGTATCCCTCTGACCTTCTTATTGGAGATGAAACACAGATATTGAATCGGAATTAAATACAAAAGGCACAATGCCGACTTAAGTACAAGAAAACTGACTCTTCTTACTGTCTATGTTTTGAACGATTCCTGTGACACTAGTTATAGATTCCGATGCTTCACTTCAGGTTTACTGTATCCCTCTGACCTTCTTATTGACGATGAAACACAGGAATTGCATCGGAATTAAAAGCAAAAGGTACTATGCCGACTTAAGTACAAGAAAACTGACTCTTCTAAGTGTCTATGTCTGAACCATTCCTGTGACACTAGTTATGGATTCCGATGCTTCACTTCCGGTTTACTGTATCCCTCTGACCTTCTAATTGACGATGAAACACAGATATTGCATCGGAATAAAATACATAAGGCACAATGCCGACTTAAGTACAAGAAAACTGACTCTTCTTACTGTCTATGTTTTGAACGATTCCTGTGACACTAGTTATAGATTCCGATCCTTCACTTCGGGTTTACTGTATCCCTCTGACCTTCTAATTGACGATGAAACACAGGAATTGCATCGGAATTACAAGCAAAAGGTACTATGCCGACTTAAGTACAAGAAAACTGACTCTTCTTACTGTCTATGCTTTGAACCATTCATGTGACACTAGTTATAGATTCCGATGCTTCACTTCAGGTTTACTGTATCCCTCCCACCTTCTTATTGACGATGAAACACAGAAATTGCATCGGAATTAAATACAAGAGGCACAATGCCGACTTAAGTACAAGAAAACTGACACTTCTTACTGTCTATCTTTTGAACCATTCCTGTGACACTAGTTATAGATTCCGATGCTTCACTTCAGGTTTACTGTATCCTTCTGACCTTCTTATTGATGATGAAACACAGAAATCGTATCGGAATTAAATACAAAAGGCACAATGCCGACTTAGGTTCAAGAAATCTGACTCTTCTTACTGTCTATGTTTTGTACCATTCCTGTGACCCTAGTTATCGATTCCGATGCTTCACTTCAGGTTTACTGTATCGCTCTGACCTTCTTATTGACGATGAAACACAGAGATTGCATCGGAATTAAATACAAAAGGCACAATGCCGAATTAAGTACAAGAAAACTGACTCTTCCTACTGTCTATGTTTTGAACCATTCCTGTGACACTAGTTATAGATTCCGATGCTTCACTTCAGGTTTACTGTATCCCTCTGACCTTGTTATTGACGATGAAACACAGAAATTGCATCGGAATTAAATAGAAAGGCACAATGCCGACTTAAGTACAAGAAAACTGACTCTTCTTACTGTCTATGTTTTGAAGCATTCCCGTGACACTAGTTATAGATTCCGATGCTTCACTTCAGGTTTACTGTGTCACTCTGACCTTCTAATTGACGATGAAACACAGAAATTGCATCGGAATTAAATACAAAAGCACAATGCCGACTTAAGTACAAGAGAACTGACTCTTCCTACTGTCTATGTTTTGAACCATACCTGTGACACTAGTAATAGATTCCGATGCTACACTTCTGGTTTACTGGATCCCTCTGATCTTCTTATTGACGATGAAACACAGAAATTGCATCGGAATTAAATACAAAAGCACAATGCCGACTTAAGTACAAGAGAACTGACTCTTCTTACTATGTTTTGAACCATTTATGTGACACTAGTTACAGATTCCGATGTATCACTTCAGGTTTACTGAATCCCACTGACCTTCTTATTGATGACGAAACACAGAAATTGCATCGGAATTAAATACAAAATGCACAAAGCCAACTCAAGTACAAGAAAACTGGCTCTACTTATTGTCTGTGTTTTGAACCATTCCTGTGACACTAGTTATAGATTCCGATGCTTCACTGCAGGTTTACTGTATCCCTCTGACCTTCTTATTGACGATGAAACACAGAAATCGCATCGGAATTAAATAGCAAAGACACAATGCCGATTAAGTACATTAAAACTGATTCTTCTGACTGTCTATGTTTTGAACCACTTCTGTAACACTAGTTATAGATTCCGATGCTTCACTTCTGGTTTACTGTATCCCTCTGACCTTCTTATTGGAGATGAAACACAGATATTGCATCGGAATTAAATACAAAAGGCACAATGCCGACTTAAGTACAAGAAAACTGACTCTTCTTACTGTCTATGTTTTGAACGATTCCTGTGACACTAGTTATAGATTCCGATGCTTCACTTCAGGTTTACTGTATCCCTCTGACCTTCTTATTGACGATGAAACACAGGAATGGCATCGGAATTAAAAGCAAAAGTTACTATGCCGACTTAAGTACAAGAAAACTGACTCTTCTAAGTGTCTATGTCTGAACCATTCCTGTGACACTAGTTATGGATTCCGATGCTTCACTTCCGGTTTACTGTATCCCTCTGACCTTCTAATTGACGACGAAACACAGATATTGCATCGGAATAAAATACATAAGGCACAATGCCGACTTAAGTACAAGAAAACTGACTCTTCTTACTGTCTATGTTTTGAACGATTCCTGTGACACTAGTTATAGATTCCGATGCTTCACTTCAGGTTTACTGTATCCCTCTGACCTTCTAATTGACGATGAAACACAGGAATTGCATCGGAATTAAAAGCAAAAAAGTACTATGCCGACTTAAGTACAAGAAAACTGACTCTTCTTACTGTCTATGCTTTGAACCATTCATGTGACACTAGTTATAGATTCCGATGCTTCACTTCAGGTTTACTGTATCCCTCTCACCTTCTTATTGACGATGAAACACAGAAATTGCATCGGAATTAAATACAAGAGGCACAATGCCGACTTAAGTACAAGAAAACTGACTCTTCTTACTGTCTATCTTTTGACCCATTCCTGTGACACTAGTTATAGATTCCGATGCTTCACTTCAGGTTTACTGTATCCCTCTGACCTTCTTATTGATGATGAAACACAGAAATCGTATCGGAATTAAACACAAAAGGCACAATGCCGACTTAGGTTCAAGAAATCTGACTCTTCTTACTGTCTTTGTTTTGTACCATTCCTGTGACCCTAGTTATCGATTCCGATGCTTCACTTCAGGTTACTGTATCGCTCTGACCTTCTTATTGACGATGAAACACAGAGATTGCATCGGAATTAAATACAAAAGGCACAATGCCGAATTAAGTACAAGAAAACTGACTCTTCCTACTGTCTATGTTTTGAACCATTCCTGTGACACTAGTTATAGATTCCGATGCTTCACTTCAGGTTTACTGTATCCCTCTGACCTTCTTATTGACGATGGAACACAGAAATAGCATGGGAATTAAATACAAAAGGCACAATGCCGACTTAAGTACAAAAAGACTGACTCTTCTTACTGTCTATGCTTTGAACTAATCCTGTGACACTAGTTATAGATTCCGATGCTTCACTTCAGGTTTACTGTATCCCTCTTACCTTCATATTGACGATGAAACACAGAAATCGCATCGGAATTAAATAGAAAAGACACAATGCCGATTAAGTACATTAAAACTGATTCTTCTGACTGTCTATGTTTTGAACCACTTCTGTAACACTAGTTATAGATTCCGATGCTTCACTTCTGGTTTACTGTATCCCTCTGACCTTCTTATTGGAGATGAAACACAGATATTGCATCGGAATTAAATACAAAAGGCACAATGCCGACTTAAGTACAAGAAAACTAACTCATCTTACAGTCTATGTTTTGAACCATTCATGTGACACTAGTTATAAATTCCGTTGCTTCACTTCATGTTCACTGTATCCCTCTGACCTTCTTATTGACGGTGAAACACAGAAATTGCATCGGAATTCAATACAAAGGCACAATGCCGACTCAAGTTCAAGAGGACTGGCTCCTCTTACTGTCTATGTTTTGAAACTTTTCTGTGAGACCGGTTTTAGATTCCGATGCTTCACTTCAGGTTTACTGTATCCCTCTGACCTTCTTATTGACGATGAAATACAGAAATTGCATCGGAATTAAATACAAAAGGTACAATGCCGACTTAAGTACTAGAAAACTGACTCTTCGTACTGTCTGTGTTTTGAACCATTCCTGTGACACTAGTTATAGATTCCGATGCTTCACTTCAGGTTTACTGTATACCTCTGACCTTCTTATTGACGATGAAACACAGAAATTGTATCGGAACTAAATACAAAAGGCACAATGCCCACATAAATAAAAGAAAACTGACTCTTCTTACTGTCTATGTCTGAACCATTCCTGTGACACTAGTTATGGATTCCGATGCTTCACTTCCGGTTTACTGTATCCCTCTGACCTTCTTATTGACGATGAAACACAGATATTGCATCGGAATAAAATACAAAAGGCACAATGCCGACTTAAGTACAAGAAAACTGACTCTTCTTACTGTCTATGTTTTGAACGATTCGTGTGACACTACTTATAGATTCCGATGCTTCACTTCAGGTTTACTGTATCCCTCTGACCTTCTTATTGACGATGAAACACAGGAATTGCATCGGAATTAAATGCAAAAGGTACTATGCCGACTTAAGTACAAGAAAACTGACTCTTCTTACTGTCTATGTTTTGAACCATTCATGTGACACTAGTTATAGATTCCGATGCTTCACTTCAGGTTTACTGTATCCCTCTGACCTTCTTATTGACGATGAAACACAGATTTTGCATCGGAATTAAATACAAGAGGCACAATGCCGACTTAAGTGTAAGAAAACTGACTCTTCTTACTGTCTATGTTTTGAACCATTCCTGTGACACTAGTTATAGATTCCGATGCTTCACTTAAGGTTTACAGTATCCCTCTGACCTTCTCATTGATGATGAAACACAGAAATCTTATCGGAATTAAATACAAAAGGCAATATGCCGACTTAGGTACAAGAAATCTGACTCTTCTTACTGTCTACGTTTTGTACCATTCCTGTGACACTAGTTATCGATTCCGATGCTTCACTTCAGGTTTGCTGTATCCCTCTGACCATCTTATTGACGATGAAACACAGAAATTGCATCTTAATTAAATACAAAAGGCACAATGCCAAATCAAGGACAAGAAGACTGGCTCTTCCTACTGTCTATGTTTTGAATCATTCCTGTGCCACTAGTTATAGATTTCGATGCTTCACTTCGGGTTTACTGTATCCCTCTGACAGTCCTATTGACGAAGAAACACAGAAATTGCATCGGTATTAAATACATAGGCACAATACCGACTCAAGTACAAGAAGACTGGCTCTTCTTACTGTCTATGTTTGAACCATTCCTGTGACACTAGTTACAGATTCCGATGCTTCACTTCAGGTTTACTGTGTCACTCTCAGCTCCTTATTGACGATGAAACACAGAAATTGCATCGGAATTAAATACAAAAGGTACAATGCCGACTGAAGTACAAGAAAACTGACTGTTCTTACTGTCTATGTTTCGAACCATTCATGTGACACTAGTTATAGATTCCGATGCTTCACGTCAGGTTTACTGTATCCCTCTGACCTTGTTATTGACGATGAAACACAGATATTGCATAGGAATTAAATAGAAAAGCACAACGCCGACTTAAGTACAAGAGAACTGACACTTTTTACTGTCTGTGTTTTGAACCACTCCTGTGACACTAGTTATAGATTCCGATGCTTCACTTCAGGTTTACTGTATCCCACTGACCTTATTGATGATGAAACACAGAAATTGCATCGGAATTAAATACAAAATGCATAATGCCATCTCAAGTACTGGAAAACTGGTTTTTCTTACTGTCTGTGTTTTGACCCATTCCTGTGACACTAGTAATAGATTCCGATGCTTCACTTTAGGTTTACTGTATCCCTCTGAACTTCTTATTAACGATGAAACACAGAAATTGCGCGGAATTAAATAGAAAAAGCACAATGGCGATTAAGTACATGAAAACTGATTCTTATTACTATCTATGTTTTGAACCATTTCTGTGACACTAGTTATAGATTTCGATGTTTCACTTCAGGTTTACTGTATCCCTCTGACCTTCTTATTGACGATGAAACACAGATATTGTATCGGAATTAAATACAAAAGGCACAATGCCGACTTAAGTACAAGTAAACTGACTCCTCTTATTGTCTATGTTTTTAACCATTCATGTGAAACTAGTTATAGATTCCGATGCTTCACTTCAGATTTACTGTATCCCTCTGAACTTCTTATTGAAGATGAAACACCGAAATTGCATCGGAATTAAATACAAAAGGCACAATGCACACTCAAGTAGAAGAAGACTGGCTCTTCTTACTGTCTATGTTTTGAAACTTTCCTGTGAGACCGGTTTTAGATTCCGATGCTTCACTTCAGGTTTACTGTATCCCTCTGACCTTCTTACTGACTATGAAACACAGAAATTGCATCGGAATTAAATACTAAAAGGCACAATGCCGACTTAAGTGCAAGAAAACTGACTCTTTTTACTGCCTATGCTTTGAACCATACCTGTGACACTAGTTATAGATTCCGATGCTTCACCTCAGGTTTACTGTATACCTCTGACCATCTTATTGACGATGAAACACTGAAATTCCATCAGAATTAAATAGAAAAGGCACAATGCTGACTTAAGTGCAAGTAAACTGACTCCTCTTCCTGTCTATGTTTAAACCGTTCCTGCGACACTAGTTATAGATTCCGATGCTTCACTTCAGGTTTACTGTATGCCTCTGACCTTCTTATTGACGATGAAACACAGAAATTGCATCGGAATTAAATACAAAAGCACAATGCCGACTTAAGTACATGAGAACTGATTCTTCTTACTATCTATGTTCTGAACCATTATTGTGACACTAGTTACAGATTCCGATGCTTCACTTCAGGTTTACTGTATCCCACTGACCTTCTTATTGATGACGAAACACAGAAATTGCATCGGAATTAAATACAAAATGCACAATGCCAACTCAAGTACAAGAAGAGTGGCTCTTCTTATTGTCTGTGTTTTGAACCATTCCTGTGACACTAGTTATAGATGCCGATGCTTCACTTCAGGTTTACTGTATCCCTCTGACCTTCTTATTGACGATGAAACACAGAAATCGCATCGGAATTAAATAGAAAAGGCACAATGCCGATTAAGTACATTAAAACTGATTCTTCTGACTGTCTATGATTTGAACCACTTCTGTAACACTAGTTATTGATTCAGACGCTTCACTTCTGGTTTACTGTATCCCTCTGACCTTTTTATTGGAGATGAAACACAGATATTGCATCGGAATTAAATACAAAAAGCACAATGCCGACTTAAGTACAAGAAAACTGACTCTTCTCACTGTCTATGTTTTGAACCATTCCTGTGACACTAGTTATAAATTCCGATGCTTCACTTCAGGTTCACTGTATCCCTCTGACCTTCTTATTGACGATGAAACACAGAAATTGCATCGGAATTAAAAACAAAAGGTACTATGCCGACGTAAGTACAAGAAAAATGACTCTTCTTACTGTCTATGTTTTGAACCATTCATTTGACACTAGTTATAGATTCCGATGCTTCAGGTTTACTGTATCCCTCTGACCTTCTTATTGACGATGAAACACAGAAATTGCATCGGAATTAAATAGAAAAAGCGCAATGCCGATTAAGTAAATGAAAACTGATTCTTATTACTATCTATGTTTTGAACCATTTCTGTGACACTAGTTATAGATTTCGATGTTTCACTTCAGGTTTTCTGTATTGCTCTGACCTTCTTATTGACGATGAAACACAAATATTGCATCGGAATTAAATACAAAAGGCACAATGCCGACATAAGTACAAGTAAACTGACTCCTCTTACTGTCTATGTTTTGAACCATTCATTTGAAACTAGTTATAGATTCCAATGCTTCATTTCAGGTTTACTGTATCCCTCTGAACTTCTTATTGACGATGAAACACTGAAATTGCATCGGAATTAAATACAAAAGGCACAATGCAGACTCAAGTAGAAGAAGACTGGCTCTTCTTACTGTCTATGTTTTGAAACTTTCCTGTGAGACCGGTTTTAGATTCCGATGCTTCAATTCAGGTTTACTGTATCCCTCGGACCTTCTTACTGACTATGAATTACAGAAATTGCATCGGAATTAAATACTAAAAGGCACAATGCCGACTTAAGTACAGGAAAACTGACTCTTCTTACTGCCTATGCTTTGAACCATACCTGTGACACTAGTTATAGATTCCGATGCATCACCTCAGGTTTACTGTATACCTCTGACCATCTTATTGACGATGAAACACAGAAATTGCATCGGAATGCAATACAAAAGGCACAATGCTGACTTAAGTACAAGAAAACTGACTCTTCTTACTGTCTATGTTTTGAACCATTCATGTGACACTAGTTATAGATTCCGATGCTTCACTTCAGGTTTACTGTATCCCTCTGACATTCTTATTGACGAAGGAACACAGAAATTGCATCGAAATTAAATACAAAAGGCACAATGCCGACTTAAGTACAAGAGAACTGAATCCTCTTACTGTCTACGTTTTGAATCATTCCAATGACACCACTTATACATTCCGACGCTTCACTTCATGTTGACTGTATCGCTCTGACCTTCGTATTGATGATGAAACACAGAAATTGCATCGGAATTACATACAAAAGGCACAATGCCGACTTAAGTACAAGAAAACTGACTCTTCTTACTGTCTATGTTTTGAACCAATCCTGTGACACTAGTTATAGATTCTGATGCTTCACTTCAGGTTCACTGTATCCCTCTGACCTTCTTATTGACGATGAAACACTGAAATTCCATCGGCATTAAATACAAAAGGCACAATGCCGACTTAAGTACAATAAAACTGACTCTTCTCACTGTCTATGTTTTGAACCATTCCTGTGACACTAGTTATAGGTTCCGATACTTCACTTCAGGTTTACTGTATACCTCTGACCTTCTTATTGACGATGAAACACAGAATTTGCATCGGAATTAAATACAAAAGGCACAATGCCGACTTAAGTACAAGAAAAGTGACTTTTCTTACAGCCTATGTTTTGAACCATTCCTGTGACACTAGTTATAGATTCCGATGCTTCACTTCAGGTTTACTGTATCCCTCTGACCTTCTTATTGGCGATGAAACACAGAAATTGCATCGGAATTAAATACAAAAGGCACAATGCCGACTTATGTACAAGAAAACTGACTCTTCTTACTGTCTATGTTTTGATCCATTCATGTGAAACTCATTATAGTTTCCGATGCTTTACTTCAGGTTTACTGTATCCCTCTGACCTTCTTATTGACGATGAGACACAGATATTGCTTCGGAATTAAATACAAAAGGCACAATGCCGACTTAAGTACAAGATAACTGACACTTCTTACTGTCTATGTTTTGAACCATTCCAGTGACACTAGTTATAGATGCCGATGTTTCACTTCAGGTTTACTGTATCCCTCTGACCTTCTTATTGACGATGAAACACAGAAATTGCATCGGAATTAAATACAAAAGGCACAATGCCGACTTAAGTACAAGAAAACTGACTTTTCTTACTGTCTATGTTTTGAATCATTCCTGTGACACTAGTTATAGATTCCGATGCTTCACTTCAGGTTTACTGTATCCCTCTGACCTTCTTATTGGCGATGAAACACAAAAATTGCATCTGAATTAAATACAAAAGGTACTATGCCGACTTATGTACAAGAAAACTGACTCTTCTTACTGTCTATGTTTTGATCCATTCATGTGAAACTCATTATAGATTCCGATGCTTCACTTCAGGTTTACTTTATCCCTCTGATCTTCTTATTGATGATGAAACACAGAAATTGCATCGGAATTAAATACAAGAGGCACAATGCCGACATAAGTACAAGATAACTGACTCTTCTTACTGTCTATGCTTTGAACAATTCCTGTGACACTAGTTATAGATTCCGATGCTTCACTTCAGGTTTACCGTATCACTCCGACCTTCTTATTGACGATGAAACACAGAAATTGCATCGGATTAAATACAAAAGGCACAATGCCGACTTATGTGCAATAAAACTGACTCTTCTTACTGTCTATGTTTTGAACCAATCCTGTGATACTAGTTATAGATTCCGATGCTTCACTTCAGGTTCACTGTATCCCTCTGACCTTCTTTTTGACGATGAAGCAGAAACTGCATAGAAATTAAATACAAAAGGCACAATGCCGACTTAAGTACAAGAAAACTGAATCCTCTTACTGTCTACGTTTTGAATCATTCCAATGACACCACTTATACATTCCGACGCTTCACTTCATGTTGACTGTATCGCTCTGACCTTCGTATTGACGATGAAACACAGAAATTGCATCGGAATTACATACAAAAGGCACAATGCCGACTTAAGTACAAGAAAACTGACTCTTCTTACTGTCTATGTTTTGAACCAATCCTGTGACACTAGTTATAGATTCTGATGCTTCACTTCAGGTTCACTGTATCCCTCTGACCTTCTTATTGACGATGAAACACTGAAATTCCATCGGCATTAAATACAAAAGGCACAATGCCGACTTAAGTACAATAAAACTGACTCTTCTCACTGTCTATGCTTTGAACAATTCCTGTGACACTAGTTATAGATTCCGATGCTTCACTTCAGGTTTACTGTATCCCTCTGACCTTCTTATTGGCGATGAAACACAAAAATTGCATCTGAATTAAATACAAAAGGCACAATGCCGAATTATGTACAAGAAAACTGACTCTTCTTACTGTCTATGTTTTGATCCATTCATGTGAAACTCATTATAGATTCCGATGCTTCACTTCAGGTTTACTATATCCCTCTGACCTTCTTATTGATGATGAAACACAGAAATTGCATCGGAATTAAATACAAGAGGCACAATGCCGACATAAGTACAAGATAACTGACTCTTCTTACTGTCTATGCTTTGAACAATTCCTGTGACACTAGTTATAGATTCCGATGCTTCACTTCAGGTTTACCGAATCACTCCGACCTTCTTATTGACGATGAAACACAGAAATTGCATCGGATTAAATACAAAAGGCACAATGCCGACTTGTGTGCAATAAAACTGACTCTTCTTACTGTCTATGTTTTGAACCAATCCTGTGATACTAGTTATAGATTCCGATGCTTCACTTCAGGTTCACTGTATCCCTCTGACCTTCTTTTTGACGATGAAGCAGAAATTGCATCGAAATTAAATACAAAAGGCACAATGCTGATTTAAATACAAGAAGACTGACTCTTCTTATTGTCTATGGTTTGAACCAATCCTGTGACACTAGTTATAGATTCCGATGCTTCACTTCAGGTTCACTGTATCCCTCTGACCTTCTTATTGACGATGAAACAGAAATTGCATCGAAATTCAATACAAAAGGCACAATGCTGATTTAAACACAAGAAAACTGACTCTTCCTACTGTCTATGCTTTGAACCATTCATGTGACACTAATTATAGATTCCGTTGCTTCACTTCAGGTTTACTGTATCCCTCTGACCTTCTTATTGACGATGAAACACAGAAATTGCATCGGAATTAAATTCAAAAGGCACAATCCCGACTTAAGTACAAGAAAACTGACTCTTCTTACTGTCTATGATTTGAACCATTCCTGTGACACTAGTTATAGATTCCGATGCTTCACTTCAGGTTTACTGTATTCCTCTGACCTTCTAATTGACGATGAAACACAAAAAATTGCATCGGAATTAAATACAAAAGGCACAATGCCGACTTAAGTACAAGAAAACTGACTCTTCTTACTGGCTATGATTTGAACCATTCCTGTGACACAAGTTATAGGTTCCGATGCTTCACTTCAGTTTCACTGTATCCCTCTGACCTTCTTATTGACGATGAAACACTGAAATTCCATCGGAATTAAATAGAAAAGGCACAATGCTGACTTAAGTATAAGTAAACTGACTCTTCTTACTGTCTATGTTTAAACCGTTCCTGTGACACTAGTTATAGATTAAGATGCTTCACTTCAGGTTTACTGTATTTCCTCTGACCTTCTTATTGACGATGATTCACAGAAATTGCATCGGAATTAAATACAAAAGGCACAATGCCGACTTAAGTACAAGAAAACTGACTTTTCTTACTGTCTATGTTTTGAACCATTCCTGTGACACTACTTATAGATTCCGATGCTTCACTTCAGGTTTACTGTATCCCTCGGACCTTCTTATTGACGATGAAACACAGAAATTGCATCGGAATTAAATACAAGAGGCACAATGCCGACATAAGTACAAGATAACTGACTCTTCTTACTGTCTATGCTTTGAACAATTCCTGTGACACTAGTTATAGATTCCGATGCCTCACTTCAGGTTTACCGTATCCCTCCGACCTTCTTATTGACGATGAAACACAGAAATTGCATCGGATTAAAAACAAAAGGCACAATGCCGACTTAAGTACAAGAAAACTGACTCTTCTTACTGTCTATGGTTTGAACCATTCCTGTGACACTAGTTATAGATTCCGATGCCTCACTTCAGTTTCACTGTATCCCTCTGACCTTCTTATTGACGATGAAACACTGAAATTCCATCGGAATTAAATAGAAAAGGCACAATGCTGACTTAAGTACAAGTAAACTGACTCTTCTTACTGTCTATGTTTAAACCGTTCCAGCGACACTAGTTATAGATTCGATGCTTCACTTCAGGTTTACTGTATGCCTCTGACCTTCTTAGTGACGATGAAACACAGAAATTGCATCGGAATTAAATACAAAAGGGGCAATGCCGACTTATGTACAAGGAAACTGTCTCTTCTTACTGTCTATGTTTTGATCCATTCATGTGAAACTCATTATAGATTCCGATGCTTTACTTCAGGTTTACTGTATCCCTCTGACCTTTTTATTGACGATGAAACACAGAAATTGCATCGAAATTAAATACAAAAGGCACAATCCCGACTTAAGTACAAGAAAACTGACTTTTCTTACTGTCTATGTTTTGAATCATTCCTGTGACACTAGTTATAGATTCCGATGCTTCACTTCAGGTTTACTGTATCCCTCTGACCTTCTTATTGGCGATGAAACACAAAAATTGCAACGGAATTAAATACAAAAGGCACAATGCCGACTTATGTACAAGAAAACTGACTCTTCTTACTGTCTATGTGTTGATCCATTCATGTGAATCTCATTATAGATTCCGATGCTTCACTTCAGGTTTACTTTATCCCTCTGACCTTCTTATTGATGATGAAACACAGAAATTGCATCGGAATTAAATACAAGAGGCACAATGCCGACATAAGAACAAGATAACTGACTCTTCTTACTGTCTATGCTTTGAACAATTCCTGTGACACTAGTTATAGATTCCGATGCTTCACTTCAGGTTTACTGTATCCCTCTGACCTTTTTATTGACGATGAAACACAGAAATTGCATCGAAATTAAATACAAAAGGCACAATCCCGACTTAAGTACAAGAAAACTGACTTTTCTTACTGTCTATGTTTTGAATCATTCCTGTGACACTAGTTATAGATTCCGATGCTTCACTTCAGGTTTACTGTATCCCTCTGACCATCTTATTGACGAAGGATCACAGAAATTGCGTCGGAATTAAATACAAAAGGCACAATGCCGACTTAAGTACAAGAAAACTGACTCTTCTTACTGTCTATGTTTTGAACCAATCCTGTGACACTAGTTTTGGATTCCGATGCTTCACTTCAGGTTCACTGTATCCCTCTGACCTTCTTTTTGACGATGAAACAGAAATTGCATCGAAATTAAATACAAAAGGCACAATGCTCATTTAAATACAAGAAAACTGACTCTTCTTACTGTCTATGTTTTGAACTAATCCTGTGACACTAGTTTTAGATTCCGATGCTTCACTTCAGGTTCACTGTATCCCTCTGACCTTCTTTTTGACGATGAAACAGAAATTGCATCGAAATTAAATACAAAAGGCACAATGCTGATTTAAACACAAGAAAACTGACTCTTCCTACTGTCTATGCTTTGAACCATTCATGTGACACTAATTATAGATTCCGTTGCTTCACTTCAGGTTTACTGTATCCCTCTGACATTCTTTTTGACGATGAAACACAGAAATTGCATCGGAATTAAATTCAAAAGGCACAATCCCGACTTAAGTACAAGAAAACTGACTCTTCTTACTGTCTATGATTTGAACCATTCCTGTGACACTAGTTATAGATTCCGATGCTTCACTTCAGGTTTACTGTATTCCTCTGACCTTCTTATCGACGATGAAACACAAAAAATTGCATCGGAATTAAATACAAAAGGCACAATGCCGACTTAAGTACAAGAAAACTGACTCTTCTTACTGGCTATGATTTGAACCATTCCTGTGACACAAGTTATAGTTTCCGATGCTTCACTTCAGTTTCACTGTATCCCTCTGACCTTCTTATTGAAGATGAAACACTGAAATTCCATCGGAATTAAATAGAAAATGCACAATGCTGACTTAAGTATAATTAAACTGACTCTTCTTACTGTCTATGTTTAAACCGTTCCTGTGTCACTAGTTATAGATTAAGATGCTTCACTTCTGGTTTACTGTATTTCCTCTGACCTTCTTATTGACGAAGATTCACAGAAATTGCATCGTAATTAAATACAAAAGGCACAATGCCGACTTAAGTACAAGAAAACTGACTTTTCTTACTGTCTATGTTTGAACCATTCCTGTAACACTACTTATAGATTCCGATGCTTCACTTCTGGTTTACTGTATCCCTCTGACCTTCCTATTGGCGATGAAACACAAAAATTGCTACGGAATTAAATACAAAAGGCACAATGCCGACTTATGTACAAGAAAACTGACTCTTCTTACTGTCTATGTGTTGATCCATTCATGTGAATCTCATTATAGATTCCGATGCTTCACTTCAGGTTTACTTTATCCCTCTGACCTTCTTATTGATGATGAAACACAGAAATTGCATCGGAATTAAATACAAGAGGCACAATGCCGACATAAGAACAAGATAACTGACTCTTCTTACTGTCTATGCTATGAACAATTCCTGTGACACTAGTTATAGATTCCGATGCTTCACTTCAGGTTTACCGTAACCCTCCGACCTTCTTATTGACGATGTAACACAGAAATTGCATCGGATTAAATACAAAAGGCACAATGCCGACTTAAGTACAAGAAAACTGACTCTTCTTACGGTCTATGTTTTGAACCATTCCTGTGACACTAGTTATAGATTCCGATGCTTCACTTCAGGTTTACTGTATCCCTCTGACCATCTTATTGACGAAGGATCACAGAAATTGCGTCGGAATTAAATACAAAAGGCACAATGCCGACTTAAGTACAAGAAAACTGACTCTTCTTACTGTCTATGTTTTGAACCAATCCTGTGACACTAGTTTTGGATTCCGATGCTTCACTTGAGGTTCACGGTATCCCTCTGACCTTCTTTTTGACGATGAAACAGAAATTGCATCGAAATTAAATACAAAAGGCACAATGCTCATTTAAATACACGAAAACTGACTCTTCTTACTGTCTATGTTTTGAACTAACCCTGTGACACTAGTTATAGATTCCGATGCTTCACTTCAGGTTCACTGTATCCCTCAGACCTTCTTATTGACGATGAAACAGAAATTGCATCGAAATTATATACAAAAGGCACAATGCTGATTTAAACACAAGAAAACTGACTCTTCCTACTGTCTATGCTTTGAACCATTCATGTGACACTAATTATAGATTCCGTTGCTTCACTTCAGGTTTACTGTATCCCTCTGACATTCTTATTGACGATGAAACACAGAAATTGCATCGGAATTAAATTCAAAAGGCACAATGCCGACATAAGTACAAGATAACTGACTCTTCTTACTGTCTATGTTTTGAACAATTCCTGTGACACTAGTTATAGATTCCGATGCTTCACTTCAGGTTTACTGTATTCCTCTGACCTTCTTATCGACGATGAAACACAAAAAATTGCATCGGAATTAAATACAAAAGGCACAATGCCGACTTAAGTACAAGAAAACTGACTCTTCTTACTGTCTATGATTTGAACCATTCCTGTGACACAAGTTATAGTTTCCGATGCTTCACTTCAGTTTCACTGTATCCCTCTGACCTTCTTATTGACGATGAAACACTGAAATTCCATCGGAATTAAATAGAAAAGGCACAATGCTGACTTAAGTATAATTAAACTGACTCTTCTTACTGTCTATGTTTAAACCGTTCCTGTGACACTAGTTATAGATTAAGATGCTTCACTTCTGGTTTACTGTATTTCCTCTGACCTTCTTATTGACGATGATTCACAGAAATTGCATCGTAATTAAATACAAAAGGCACAATGCCGACTTAAGTACAAGAAAACTGACTTTTCTTACTGTCTATGTTTGAACCATTCCTGTGACACTACTTATAGATTCCGATGCTTCACTTCTGGTTTACTGTATCCCTCTGACCTTCCTATTGACGATGAAACACAGAAATTGCATCGGAATTAAATACAAAAGGCACAATGCCGACTTATGTACAAGAAAACTGACTCTTCTTACTGTCTATGATTTGATCCATTCATGTGAAACTCATTATAGATTCCGATGCTTTACTTCAGGTTTACTGTATCCCTCTGACCTTCTTATTGACGATGAAACACAGAAATTGCTTCGGAATTATATACAAAAGGCACAATGCCGACTTAAGTACAAGATAACTGACACTTCTTACTGTCTATGCTTTGAACCATTCCAGTGACACTAGTTATAGATTTCGATGCTTCACTTCAGGTTTACTGTATCCCTCTGACCTTCTTATTGACGATGAAACACAGAAATTGCATCGGAATTAAATACAAAAGGCACAATGCCGACATAGGTACAAGAAAACTGACTCTTCTTACTGTCTATGATTTGAACCATTCATGTGACACTAGTTATAGATTCCGATGCTTCACTGCAGGTTTACTGTATCCCTCGGACCTTCTTATTGACGATGAAACACAGAAATTGCATCGGAATTAAATACAAGAGGCACAATGCCGACATAAGTACAAGATAACTGACTCTTCTTACTGTCTATGCTTTGAACAATTCCTGTGACACTAGTTATAGATTCCGATGCTTCACTTCAGGTTTACCGTATCCCTCCGACCTTCTCATTGACGATGAAACACAGAAATTGCATCGGATTAAAAACAAAATGCACAATGCCGACTTAAGTACAAGAAAACTGACTCTTCTTACTGTCTATGTTTGGAACCATTCCTGTGACACTAGTTATAGATTCCGATGCTTCACTTCAGGTTTACTGTATACCTTTGACCTCCTATTGACGATGAAACACAGAATTTGCATCGGAATTAAATACAAAAGGCACAATCTCGACTTAAGTACAAGAAAACTGACTATTCTTACTGTCTATGTTTTGAACCATTCCTGCGACACTAGATATAGATTCCGATGCTTCACTTCAAGTATACTGTATCCCTCTGACCTTCTTATTGACGCTGAAACACACAAATTGCATCGAAATTAAATACAAAAGGCACAATGCTGATTTAAATACAAGAAAACTGACTCTTCTTACTGCCTATGTTTTGAACCTTTCCTGTGACACTAGTTATTGATTCCGATGCTTTACTTCAGGTTTACTGTATCCCTCTGACCTTAGTATTGACGATGAAACACAGAAATTGCATCGGAATTAAATACAAATGGCCCAATGCCGACATAAGTACAAGAAAACTGACTCTTCTTACTGTCTATGTTTGAACCATTCCTGTGACTCTAGTTATAGATTCCGATGCTTCACTTCAGGTTTACTGTATCCCTCTGACCTTCTTATTGACGATGAAACACAGAAATTGCATCGGAATTAAATACAAAAGGCATAATCCCGACTTAAGTACAAGAAAACTTACTCTTCTTACTGTCTATGTTTTAACCATTCCTGTGACACTAGTTATAGAATCCGATGCTTCACTTCAGGATTACTGTATGCCTCTGACCTTCTTATTGACGAAGAAACACAGAAATTGCATCGGAATTAAATACAAAAGGCACAATGCCGACTTAAGTACAAGAAAACTGACTCCACTTACTGTCTATGTTTTGAACCATTCCTGTGACACCAGTTATAGATTCTGATGCTTCACTTCATGTTTAGTGTATCCCTCTGACCTTCGTATTGACGATGAAACACAGAAATTGCATCGGTTATAAATACAAAATCACAATGCCGACTTAAGTACAAGAAAACTGACTCTTCTTACTGTCTATGCTTTGAACCAATCCTGTGACACTAGTTATAGATTCTGATGCTTCACTTCAGGATCACTGTCTCCCTCTGACCTTCTTATTGACGATGAAACACTGAAATTCCATCGGAATTAAATACAAAAGGCACAATGCCGACTTAAGTACAATAAAACTGACTCTTCTTACTGTCTATGTTTTAAACCATTCCTATGACACTAGTTATGGATTCCGATGCTTCACTTCAGGTTTACTGTATCCCTCTGACCTTCTTATTGACGATGAAACACAGAAATTGCATCGGAATTAAATATAAAATTCACAATGCCGACTTAAGTACAAGAAAACTGACTCTTCTTACTGTCTATGTTTAAACCGTTCCAGCGACACTAGTTATAGATTCCGATGCTTCACTTCAGGTTTACCGTATGCCTCTGACCTTCTTAGTGACGATGAATCACAGAAATTGCATCGGATTTAAATACAAAAGACACAATGCCGACTTAAGTACAAGAAAACTGATTTTTCTTACAGTCTATGTTTTGAACCATTCCTGTGACACTAGTTATCGATTCCGATGCTTCACTTCAGGTTTACTGTATCCCTCTGACCTTCTTATTGGCGATGAAACACAAAAATTGCAACGGAATTAAATACAAAAGGCACAATGCCGACTTATGTACAAGAAAACTGACTCTCCTTACTGTCTATGTGTTGATCCATTCATGTGAATCTCATTATAGATTCCGATGCTTCACTTCAGGTTTACTTTATCCCTCTGACCTTCTTATTGATGATGAAACACAGAAATTGCATCGAAATTAAATACAAGAGGCACAATGCCGACATAAGAACAAGATAACTGACTCTTCTTACTGTCTATGCTTTGAACAATTCCTGTGACACTAGTTATAGATTCCGATGCTTCACTTCAGGTTTACCGTAACCCTCCGACCTTCTTATTGACGATGTAACACAGAAATTGCATCGGATTAAATACAAAAGGCACAATGCCGAATTAAGTACAAGAAAACTGACTCTTCTTACGGTCTATGTTTTGAACCATTCCTGTGACACTAGTTATAGATTCCGATGCTTCACTTCAGGTTTACTGTATCCCTCTGACCATCTTATTGACGAAGGATCACAGAAATTGCGTCGGAATTAAATACAAAAGGCACAATGCCGACTTAAGTACAAGAAAACTGACTCTTCTTACTGTCTATGTTTTGAACCAATCCTGTGACACTAGTTTTGGATTCCGATGCTTCACTTGAGGTTCACTGTATCCCTCTGACCTTCTTTTTGACGATGAAACAGAAATTGCATCGAAATTAAATACAAAAGGCACAATGCTCATTTAAATACACGAAAACTGACTCTTCTTACTGTCTATGATTTGAACTAATCCTGTGACACTAGTTATAGATTCCGATGCTTCTCTTCAGGTTCACTGTATCCCTCTGACCTTCTTATTGACGATGAAACAGAAATTGCATCGAAATTAAATACAAAGGGCACAATGCTGATTTAAACACAAGAAAACTGACTCTTCTACTGTCTATGCTTTGAACCATTCATGTGACACTAATTATAGATTCCGTTGCTTCACTTCAGGTTTACTGTATCCCTCTCACATTCTTATTGACGATGAAACACAGAAATTGCATCGGAATTAAATTCAAAAGGCACAATGCCGACATAAGTACAAGATAACTGACTCTTCTTACTGTCTATGTTTTGAACAATTCCTGTGACACTAGTTATAGATTCCGATGCTTCACTTCAGGTTTACTGTATTCCTCTGACCTTCTTATCGACGATGAAACACAAAAAATTGCATCGGAATTAAATACAAAAGGCACAATGCCGACTTAAGTACAAGAAAACTGACTCTTCTTACTGGCTATGATTTGAACCATTCCTGTGACACAAGTTATAGTTTCCGATGCTTCACTTCAGTTTCACTGTATCCCTCTGACCTTCTTATTGACGATGAAACACTGAAATTCCATCGGAATTAAATTGAAAAGGCACAATGCTGACTTAAGTATAATTAAACTGACTCTTCTTACTGTCTATGTTTAAACCGTTCCTGTGACACTAGTTATAGATTAAGATGCTTCACTTCTGGTTTACTGTATTTCCTCTGACCTTCTTATTGACGATGATTCACAGAAATTGCATCGTAATTAAATACAAAAGGCACAATGCCGACTTAAGTACAAGAAAACTGACTTTTCTTACTGTCTATGTTTGAACCATTCCTGTGACACTACTTATAGATTCCGATGCTTCACTTCTGGTTTACTGTATCCCTCTGACCTTCCTATTGACGATGAAACATAGAAATTGCATCGGAATTAAATACAAAAGGCACAATGCCGACTTATGTACAAGAAAACTGACTCTTCTTACTGTCTATGATTTGATCCATTCATGTGAAACTCATTATAGATTCCGATGCTTTACTTCAGGTTTACTGTATCCCTCTGACCTTCTTATTGACGATGAAACACAGAAATTGCTTCGGAATTATATACAAAAGGCACAATGCCGACTTAAGTACAAGATAACTGACACTTCTTACTGTCTATGTTTTGAACCATTCCAGGGACACTAGTTATAGATTTCGATGTTTCACTTCAGGTTTACTGTATCCCTCTGACCTTCTTATTGACGATGAAACACAGAAATTGCATCGGAATTAAATACAAAAGGCACAATGCCGACATAGGTACAAGAAAACTGACTCTTCTTACTGTCTATGATTTGAACCATTCATGTGACACTAGTTATAGATTCCGATGCTACATTGCAGGTTTACTGTAACCCTCGGACCTTCTTATTGACGATGAAACACAGAAATTGCATCGGAATTAAATACAAGAGGCACAATGCCGACATAAGTACAAGATAACTGACTCTTCTTACTGTCTATGCTTTGAACAATTCCTGTGACACTAGTTATAGATTCCGATGCTTCACTTCAGGTTTACCGTATCCCTCCGACCTTCTTATTGACGACGAAACACAGAAATTGCATCGGATTAAAAACCAAAGGCACAATGCCGACTTAAGTACAAGAAAACTGACTCTTCTTACTGTCTATGTTTTGAACCATTCCTGTCACACTAGTTATAGATTCCGATGCTTCACTTCAGGTTTACTGTATACCTTTGACCTCCTATTGACGATGAAACACAGAATTTGCATCGGAATTAAATACAAAAGGCACAATCTCGACTTAAGTACAAGAAAACTGACTATTCTTACTGTCTATGTTTTGAACCATTCCTGCGACACTAGATGTAGATTCCGATGCTTCACTTCAAGTATACTGTATCCCTCTGACCTTCGTATTGACGATGAAACACAGAAATTGCATCGAAATTAAATACAAAAGGCACAATGCTCATTTAAATACACGAAAACTGACTCTTCTTACTGTCTATGATTTGAACTAATCCTGTGACACTAGTTATAGATTCCGATGCTTCTCTTCAGGTTCACTGTATCCCTCTGACCTTCTTATTGACGATGAAACAGAAATTGCATCGAAATTAAATACAAAGGGCACAATGCTGATTTAAACACAAGAAAACTGACTCTTCCTACTGTCTATGCTTTGAACCATTCATGTGACACTAATTATAGATTCCGTTGCTTCACTTCAGGTTTACTGTATCCCTCTCACATTCTTATTGACGATGAAACACAGAAATTGCATCGGAATTAAATTCAAAAGGCTCAATGCCGACATAAGTACAAGATAACTGACTCTTCTTACTGTCTATGTTTTGAACAATTCCTGTGACACTAGTTATAGATTCCGATGCTTCACTTCAGGTTTACTGTATTCCTCTGACCTTCTTATCGACGATGAAACACAAAAAATTGCATCGGAATTAAATACAAAAGGCACAATGCCGACTTAAGTACAAGAAAACTGACTCTTCTTACTGGCTATGATTTGAACCATTCCTGTGACACAAGTTATAGTTTCCGATGCTTCACTTCAGTTTCACTGTATCCCTCTGACCTTCTTATTGACGATGAAACACTGAAATTCCATCGGAATTAAATAGAAAAGGCACAATGCTGACTTAAGTATAATTAAACTGACTCTTCTTACTGTCTATGTTTAAACCGTTCCTGTGACACTAGTTATAGATTAAGATGCTTCACTTCTGGTTTACTGTATTTCCTCTGACCTTCTTATTGACGATGATTCACAGAAATTGCATCGTAATTAAATACAAAAGGCACAATACCGACTTAAGTACAAGAAAACTGACTTTTCTTACTGTCTATGTTTGAACCATTCCTGTGACACTACTTATAGATTCCGATGCTTCACTTCTGGTTTACTGTATCCCTCTAACCTTCCTATTGACGATGAAACACAGAAATTGCATCGGAATTAAATACAAAAGGCACAATGCCGACTTATGTACAAGAAAACTGACTCTTCTTACTGTCTATGTTTTGATCCATTCATGTGAAACTCATTATAGATTCCGATGCTTTACTTCAGGTTTACTGTATCCCTCTGACCTTCTTATTGACGATGAAACACAGAAATTGCTTCGGAATTATATACAAAAGGCACAATGCCGACTTAAGTACAAGATAACTGACACTTCTTACTGTCTATGTTTTGAACCATTCCAGTGACACTAGTTATAGATTCCGATGCTTCACTTCAGGTTTACTGTATCCCTCTGACCTTCTTATTGACGATGAAACACAGAAATTGCATCGGAATTAAATACAAAAGGCACAATGCCGACATAGGTACAAGAAAACTGACTCTTCTTACTGTCTATGATTTGAACCATTCATGTGACACTAGTTATAGATTCCGATGCTTCACTGCAGGTTTACTGTAACCCTCGGACCTTCTTATTGACGATGAAACACAGAAATTGCATCGGAATTAAATACAAGAGGCACAATGCCGACATAAGTACAAGATAACTGACTCTTCTTACTGTCTATGCTTTGAACAATTCCTGTGACACTAGTTATAGATTCCGATGCTTCACTTCAGGTTTACCGTATCCCTCCGACCTTCTTATTGACGATGAAACAAAGAAATTGCATCGGATTAAAAACAAAAGGCACAATGCCGACTTAAGTACAAGAAAACTGACTCTTCTTACTGTCTATGTTTTGAACCATTCCTGTCACACTAGTTATAGATTCCGATGCTTCACTTCAGGTTTACTGTATACCTTTGACCTCCTATTGACGATGAAACACAGAATTTGCATCGGAATTAAATACAAAAGGCACAATCTCGACTTAAGTACAAGAAAACTGACTATTCTTACTGTCTATGTTTTGAACCATTCCTGCGACACTAGATGTAGATTCCGATGCTTCACTTCAAGTATACTGTATCCCTCTGACCTTCGTATTGACGATGAAACACAGAAATTGCATCGAAATTAAATACAAAAGGCACAATGCTGATTTAAATACAAGAAAAATGACTCTTCTTACTGTCTATGTTTTGAACCTTTCCTGTGACACTAGTTATTGATTCCGATGCTTTACTTCAGGTTTACTATATCCCTCTGATCTTAGTATTGACGATGAAACACAGAAATTGCATCGGAATTAAATAAAAATGGCCCAATGCCGACTTAAGTACAAGAAGACTGACTCTTCTTACTGTCTATGTTTGAACCATTCCTGTGACACTAGTTATAGATTCCGATGCTTCACTTCAGGTTTACTGTATCCCTCTGACCTTCTTATTGACGATGAAACACAGAAATTGCATCGGAATTAAATACAAAAGGCATAATCCCGACTTAAGTACAAGAAAACTGACTCTTCTTACTGTCTATGTTTTAACCATTCCTGTGACACTAGTTATAGAATCCGATGCTTCACTTCAGGATTACTGTATGCCTCTGACCTTCTTATTGACGAAGAAACACAGAAATTGCATCGGAATTAAATACAAAAGGCACAATGCCGACTTCAGTACAAGAAAACTGACTCCTCTTACTGTCTATGTTTTGAACCATTCCTGTGACACCAGTTATAGATTCTGATGCTTCACTTCATGTTTAGTGTATCCCTCTGACCTTCGTATTGACGATGAAACACAGAAATTGCATCGGAATTAAATACAAAATCACAATGCCGACTTAAGTACAAGAAAACTGACTCTTCTTACTGTCTATGCTTTGAACCAATCCTGTGACACTAGTTATAGATTCCGATGCTTCACTTCAGGATCACTGTATCCCTCTGACCTTCTTATTGACGATGAAACACTGAAATTCCATCGGAATTAAATACAAAAGGCACAATGCCGACTTAAGTACAATAAAACTGACTCTTCTTACTGTCTATGATTTGAACCATTCCTGTTACACTAGTTATAGATTCTGATGCTTCACTTCAGGTTTACTGTATACCTGTGACCTTCTTATTGACGATGAAACACAGAATTTGCATCTTAATTAAATACAAAATGCATAATCCCGCTTAAGTACAAGATAACTGACTCTTCTTACTGTCTATGTTTTAAACCATTCCTATGACACTAGTTATGGATTCCGATGCTTCACTTCAGGTTTACTGTATCCCTCAGACCTTCTTATTGACGATGAAACACAAAAATTGCATCGGAATTAAATATAAAATTCACAATGCCGATTTAAGTACAAGAAAACTGACTCTTCTTACAGTCTATGTTTTTAACCATTCCTGCGACACTAGATATAGATTCCGATGCTTCACTTCAAGTATACTGTATCGCTCTGACCTTTTTATAGACGATGAAACACAGAAATTGCATCGGAATTAAATATAAAATTCACAATGCCGACTTAAGTACAAGAAAACTGACTCTTCTTACAGTCTATGTTTTGAACCATTCCTGCGACACTAGATATAGATTCCGATGCTTCACTTCAAGTATACTGTATCCCTCTGACCTTCTTATTGACGATGAAACACAGAAATTGCATCGGAATTAAATACAAAAGTCCCAATGCCGACTTAAGTACAAGATAACTGACACTTCTTACTGTCTATGTTTTGAACCATTCCAGTGACACTAGTTATAGATTCCGATGCTTCACTTCAGGTTTACTGTATCCCTTTGACCTTCTTATTGACGATGAAACACAGAAATTGCATCGGAATTAAATACAAAAGGCATAATCCCGACTTAAGTACAAGAAAACTGACTCTTCTTACTGTCTATGTTTTAACCATTCCTGTGACACTAGTTATAGAATCCGATGCTTCACTTCAGGATTACTGTATGCCTCTGACCTTCTTATTGACGAAGAAACACAGAAATTGCATCGTAATTAAATACAAAAGGCACAATGCCGACTTAAGTACAAGAAAATTGACTCCTCTTACTGTCTATGTTTTGAACCATTCCTGTGACACCAGTTATAGATTCTGATGCTTCACTTCATGTTTAGTGTATCCCTCTGACCTTCGTATTGACGATGAAACAGAAATTGCATCGGAATTAAATACAAAATCACAATGCCGACTTAAGTACAAGAAAACTGACTCCTCTTACTGTCTATGATTTGAACCACTCCTGTGACACCAGTTATAGATTCTGATGCATCACTTCATGTTTACTGTATCCCTCTGACCTTCCTATTGACGATGAAACACAGAAATTGCATCGGAATTAAATACAAAATCACAATGCCGACTTAAGTACAAGAAAACTGACTCTTCATACTGTCTATGCTTTGAACCAATCCTGTGACGCTAGTTATAGTTTCCGATGCTTCACTTCAGGATCACTGTATCCCTCTGACCTTCTAATTAACGATGAAACACTGAAATTCCATCGGAATTAAATACAAAAGGCACAATGCCGACTTAAGTACAATAAAACTGACTCTTCTTACTGTCTATGTTTTGAACCATTCCTGCGACACTAGATATAGATTCCGATGCTTCACTTCAAGTATACTGTATCCCTCTGACCTTCTTATTGACGATGAAACACAGAAATTGCATCGGAATTAAATACAAAAGGCCCAATGCCGACTTAAGTACAAGATAACTGACACTTCTTACTGTCTATGTTTTGAACCATTCCAGTGACACTAGTTATAGATTCCGATGCTTCACTTCAGGTTTACTGTATCCCTTTGACCTTCTTATTGACGATGAAACACAGAAATTGCATCGGAATTAAATACAAAAGGCATAATCCCGACTTAAGTACAAGAAAACTGACTCTTCTTACTGTCTATGTTTTAACCATTCCTGTGACACTAGTTATAGAATTCGATGCTTCACTTCAGGATTACTGTATGCCTCTGACCTTCTTATTGACGAAGAAACACAGAAATTGCATCGGAATTAAATACAAAAGGCACAATGCCGACTTAAGTACAATAAAACTGACTCTTCTTACTGTCTATGTTTTGAACCATTCCTGGTACACTAGTTATAGATTCTGATGCTTCACTTCAGGTTTACTGTATACCTGTGACCATCTTATTGACGATGAAACACAGAATTTCAATCGGAATTAAATACAAAAGGCATAATCCCGACTTAAGTACAAGAAAACTGACTCTTCTTACTGTCTATGTTTTAAACCATTCCTACGACACTAGTTATGGATTCCGATGCTTCACTTCAGGTTTACTGTATCCCTCTGACCTTCTTATTGACGATGAAACACAGAAAATGCATCGAAATTAAATACAAAAGGCACAATGCTAATTTAAATACAGGAAAACTGACTCTTCTTACTTTCTATGATTTGAACCATTCATGTGACACTAATTATAGATCCCGATGCTTCACTTCAGGTTTACTGTATCCTTCTGACCTTCTTATTGACGATGAAACACAGAAATTGCATCTGAATTAAATACAAAATTCACAATGCCGACTTAAGTACAAGAAAACTGACTCTTCTTACAGTCTATGTTTTGAACCATTTCTGTGACACTAGTTATAGATTCCGATGCTTCACTTCAGGTTTACTGTATTCCTCTGACCTTCTTATTGACGATGAAACACAGAATTTGCATCGGAATTAAATACAAAAGGCACAATGCCGACTTAAGTACAAGAAAACTGACCCTTCTTACTGTCTATGTTTTGAACCATTCCTGTGACACTAGTTATAGAGTCCGATGCTTCACTTCAGGTTTACTGTATCCCTCTGACCATCTTATTTACGATGAAACACAGAAATTGCATCGAAATTAAATACAAAAGGCACAATGCAGATTTAAATACAATAAAACTGACTCTTCTACTGTCTATGTTTTAAACCATTCATGTGAAACTAATTATAGATTCCGATGCTTCACTTCAGGTTTACTGTATCCCTCTGACCTTCTTGTTGGTGACGAAACACAGAAATTGCATCGGAATTACATACAAAAGGCTCAATGCTGATTTAAATACAAGAAAAGTGACTCTTCCTACTGTCTATGCTTTGAACCATTCATGTAACACTATTTATAGATTCCGTTGCTTCACTTCAGGTTTACTGTATCCCTCTGACCTTCTTATTGACGATGAATCACAGAAGTGCATCGGAATTAAACACAAAAGGCACAAAGTCGACTTAAGTACAAGTGAACTGACTCTTCTTACTGTCTATGTTTAAACCGTTCCTGCGACACTAGTTATAGATTCTGATGCTTCACTTCTGGTTTACTGTATGCCTCTGACCTTCTTATTGACGATGAATCACAGAAATTGCATCGGAATTAAACACAAAAGGCACAATGCCTACTTAAGTACAAGAAAACTGACTTTTCTGACTGTCTATGTTTTGAACCATTCCTGTGACACTACTTATAGATTCTGATGCTTCACTTCAGGTTTACTGTATCCCTCTGACCTTCTTATTGACGATGAAACACAGAAATTGCATCGGAATTAAATACAAAATGCACAATGCCGACATAGGTACAAGAAAACTGACTCTTCTTACTGTCTATGTTTTGGACCATTCCAGTGACACTAGTTATAGATTCCGATGCTTCACTTCAGGTTTACGGTATCCCTGAGACCTTCTTTTTGACGATGAAACACAGAAATTGCATCGGAATTAAATACAAAATGCACAATGCCGACATAGGTACAAGAAAACTGACACTTCTTACTGTCTATGATTTGAACCATTCATGTGACACTAGTAATAGATTCCGATGCTTCACTGCAGGTTTACTGTATGCCTGTGACCTTCTTATTGACGATGAAACACAGAAATTGCATCGGAATTAAATACAAGAGGCACAATGCCGACATAAGTACAAGATGACTGACTCTTCTTACTGTCTATGCTTTGAACAATTCCTGTGACACTAGTTATAGATTCCGATGCTTCACTTCAGGTTTACCGTACCCCTCCGACCCTCTTATTGACGATGAAACACAGAAATTGCATCGGATTAAAAACAAAAGGCACAATGCCGACTTAAGTACAAGAAAACTGACTCTTCTTACTGTCTATGTTTTGAACCATTCCTGTGACACTAGTTATAGATTCCGATGCTTCACTTCAGGTTTACTGTATACCTGTGACCTCCTATTGACGATGAAACACAGAATTTGCATCCGAATTTAATACAAAAGGCACAATGCCGACTTAAGTACAAGAAAACTGACTATTCTTTCTGTCTATGTTTTGAACCATTCCTGCGACACTAGATATAGATTCTGATGCTTCACTTCAAGTATACTGTATCCCTCTGACCTTCTTATTGACGATGAAACACAGAAATTGCATCGAAATTAAATACAAAAAGCACAATGCTGATTTAAATACAAGAAAACTGACTCTTCTCACTGTCTATGCTTTGAACCATTCATGTGACACTAATTATAGATTCCGATGCTTCACTTCAGGTTTACTGTATCCCTCTGACCTTCTTATTGACGATGAAACACAGAAATTGCATCGGAATTGCATACAAAAGGCACAATGCCGAACTAAGTACAGGAAAACTGACTCTTCTTACTGTCTATGATTTGAACCATTCCTGTGACACTAGTTATAGATTCCGATGCTTCACTTCAGGTTTACTGTATTCCTCTGACCTTCTTATTGACGATGAAACACAGAAATAGCATCGGAATTAAATACAAAAGGCACAATGCCGAACTAAGTAGAGGAAAACTGACTCTTCTTACTGTCTATGATTTGAACCATTCCTGTGACACTAGTTATGCATTCCGATGCCTTACTTCAGGTTTACTGTATTCCTCTGACCTTCGTATTGACGATGAAACACAGAAATTGCATCGGAATTAAATACAAAATGCACAATGCCGACTTAAGTACAAGAAAACTGACTCTTCTTACTGTCTATGGTTTGAACCATTAGTGTGACACTAGTTATAGATTCCAATGCTTAACTTCAGGTTCACTGTATCCCTCTGACCATCGTATTGACGATGAAACACTGAAATTGCATCGGAATTAAATACAAACGGCACAATTCCGACTTAAGTACAAGAAAACTGACACTTCTTACTGTCTATGTTTGAACCATTCCTGTGACACTAGTTATAGAATCCGATGCTTCACTTCAGGTTTACTGTATGCCTCTGACCTTCTTATTGACGATGAAACACAGAAATTGCATCGGAATTAAATACAAAAGGCACAATGAACACTTAAGTACAAGAAAACTGACTCTTCTTACTGTCTATGTTTTGAACCTTTCCTCTGACACTAGTTATAGATTCCGATGCTTTACTTTAGGTTTACTGTATCCCTCTGACCTTCTTATTGACGAGGAAACACAGAAATTGCATCGGAATTAAATAGAAACGCCACAATGCCTACTTAAGTACAAGAAGACTGACTCTTCTTACTGGCTATGTTTTGAACCATCCTGTGACACTAGTTATAGATTCCAATGCTTGACTTCAGTTTAACTGTATCCCTTGGACCTTCTTATTGACGATGAAACACAGAAATTGCATCGTAATTAAATACAAAAGGCACAATGCCGACTTAATTGCAACAAGACTGACTCTTCTTACTGACTATGTTTTGAACCATTCCTGTGACACTAGTTATAGATTCCGATGCTTCACTTCAGGTTTACTGTATCCCTCTGACCTTCTTATTGACGATGAAACACAGAATTTGCATCGGAATTAAATACAAAAGACATAATCCCGACTTAAGTACAAGAAAACTGACTCTTCTTACTTCTCTATGTTTGAACCATTCCTGTGACACTAGTTATAGAATCTGATGCTTCACTTCTGGTTTACTGTATGCCTCTGACCTACTTATTGACGAAGATACACAGAAATTGCATCGGAATTAAACACAAAAAGCACAATGCCGACTTAAGTACAAGAAAACTGACTTTTCTTACTGTCTATGTTTTGAACCATTCCTGTGACACTACTTATAGATTCTGATGCTTCACTTCAGGTTTACTGTATCCCTCTGCCCTTCTTATTGACGATGAAACACAGAAATTGCATCGGAATTAAATACAAAATGCACAATGCCGACATAGGTACAAGAAAACTGACTCTTCTTACTGTCTATGTTTTGGACCATTCCAGTGACACTAGTTATAGATTCCGATGCTTCACTTCAGGTTTACTGTATCCCTGAGACCTTCTTTTTGACGATGAAACACAGAAATTGCATCGGAATTAAATACAAGAGGCACAATGCCGACATAAGTACAAGATGACTGACTCTTCTTACTGTCTATGCTTTGAACAATTCCTGTGACACTAGTTATAGATTCCGATGCTTCACTTCAGGTTTACCGTACCCCTCCGACCTTCTTATTGACGATGAAACACAGAAATAGCATCGGATTAAAAACAAAAGGCACAATGCCGACTTAAGTACAAGAAAACTGACTCTTCTTACTGTCTATGTTTTGAACCATTCCTGTGACACTAGTTATAGATTCCGATGCTTCACTTCAGGTTTACTGTATACCTGTGACCTCCTATTGACGATGAAACACAGAATTTGCATCCGAATTTAATACAAAAGGCACAATAACGACTTAAGTACAAGAAAACTGACTATTCTTTCTGTCTATGTTTTGAACCATTCCTGCGACACTAGATATAGATTCTGATGCTTCACTTCAAGTATACTGTATCCCTCTGACCTTCTTATTGACGATGAAACACAGAAATTGCATCGGAATTGCATACAAAAGGCACAATGCCGAACTAAGTACAGGAAAACTGACTCTTCTTACTGTCTATGATTTGAACCATTCCTGTGACACTAGTTATAGATTCCGATGCTTCACTTCAGGTTTACTGTTTTCCTCTGACCTTCTTATTGACGATGAAACACAGAAATAGCATCGGAATTAAATACAAAAGGCACAATGCCGAACTCAGTACAGGAAAACTGACTCTTCTTACTGTCTATGATTTGAACCATTCCTGTGACACTAGTTATGCATTCCGATGCTTTACTTCAGGTTTACTGTATTCCTCTGACCTTCGTATTGACGATGAAACACAGAAATTGCATCGGAATTAAATACAAAATGCACAACGCCGACTTAAGTACAAGAAAACTGACTCTTCTTACTGTCTATGGTTTGAACCATTAGTGTGACACTAGTTATAGATTCCGATGCTTAACTTCAGGTTCACTGTATCCCTCTGACCATCGTATTGACGATGAAACACTGAAATTGCATCGGAATTAAATACAAACGGCATAATTCCGACTTAAGTACAAGAAAACTGACACTTCTTACTGTCTATGTTGGAAACCATTCCTGTGACACTAGTTATAGAATCCGATGCTTCACTTCAGGTTTACTGTATGCCTCTGACCTTCTTATTGACGATGAAACACAGAAATTGCATCGGATTTAAATACAAAAGGCACAATGAACACTTAAGTACAAGAAAACTGACTCTTCTTACTGTCTATGTTTTGAACCTTTCCTCTGACACTAGTTATAGATTCCGATGCTTTACTTTAGGTTTACTGTATCCCTCTGACCTTCTTATTGACGAGGAAACACAGAAATTGCATCGGAATTAAATAGAAACGCCACAATGCCTACTTAAGTACAAGAAGACTGACTCTTCTTACTGGCTATGTTTTGAACCATCCTGTGACACTAGTTATAGATTCCAATGCTTGACTTCAGTTTAACTGTATCCCTTGGACCTACTTATTGACGATGTAACACAGAAATTGCATCGGAATTAAATACAAAAGGCACAATGCCGACTTAATTGCAACAAGACTGACTCTTATTACTGACTATGTTTTGAACCATTCCTGTGACACTAGTTATAGATTCCGATGCTTCACTTCAGGTTTACTGTATCCCTCTGACCTTCTTATTGACGATGAAACACAGAATTTGCATCGGAATTAAATACAAAAGACATAATCCCGACTTAAGTACAAGAAAACTGACTCTTCTTACTTCTCTATGTTTGAACCATTCCTGTGACACTAGTTATAGAATCTGATGCTTCACTTTAGGTTTACTGTATGCCTCTGACCTTCTTATTGACGAAGATACACAGAAATTGCATCGGAATTAAATACAAAAGGCACAATGCCGACTTAAGTACAAGAAAACTGACTCCTCTTACTGTCTATGTTTTGAACCATTCCTGTGACACCAGTTACAGATTCTGATGCTTCACTTCATGTTTACTGTATCCCTCTGACCTTCGTATTGACGATGAAACACAGAAATTGCATCGGAATTAAATACAAAAGGCACAATGCCGACTTAAGTACAAGAAGACTGACTCTTCTTATGTCTATGTCTTGAACCTTTCCTGTGACTATAGTTATAGATTCCGATGCTTCACTTCAGGTTTACTGTATCCCTCTGACCTTCTTATTGACGAGGAAACACAGAAATTGCATCGGAATTAAATAGAAACGCCTCAATGCCGACTTAAGTACAAGAAGAATGACTCTTCTTACTGACATGTTTGAACCATTCTTGTGACAGTAGTTATAGATTCCGATGCTTCACTTCAGGTTTACTGTATCCCTCTGACCTTCTTATTGACGATGAAACACAGAAATTGCAACGGAATTAAATACAAAAGGCACAATGCCGGCTTAAGTACAAGAAGACTGACTCTTCTTATGTCTATGTCTTGAACCTTTCCTGTGACTATAGTTATTGATTCCGATGCTTCACTTCAGGTTTACTGTATCCCTCTGACCTTCTTATTGACGATGAAACACAGAAATTGCATCGGAATAAAATAAAAAAGGCACAATGCCGACTTAAGTACAAGAAAACTGACTCTTCTAACTGTCTATGCTTTGAACCAATCCTGTGACACTAGTTATAGATTCCGATGCTTCACTTCAGAATCACTGTATCCCTCTGACCTTCTTATTGACGATGAAACACAGAAACTGCATCGGAATTAAATAGAAAAGGCACAATGCCGATTTAAGTACAACAATACTGACCCATCTTACTGTCTATGTTTTGAACCGTCCCTGTGACACTAGTTATAGATTCCGATGCTTCACTCCAGGTTTACTGTATCCCTTGTACCTTCTTACTGACGATGAAACACAGAAATTGCATCGGAATTAAATGAAAAAGGCACAATGCCGACTTAAGTACAAGAAGACTGACTCTTCTTCCTGACTATGCTTTGAACCATTCCTGTGACACTTATTATAGATTCCGATACTTCACTTCAGGTATACTGTATCCCTCTGACCTTCTTAGTGATGATGAAACACAGAAATTGCATCGGAATTAAATTCAAAAGGCGCAATGCCGAATTAAGTACAAGAAGACTGACACTTCTTACTGTCTATGTTTTGAACCATTCCTGTGACACTAGTTGTAGACTCCGATGCTTCACTCCAGGTTTACTGTATCCCTTGGACCCTCTTATCGACGATGAAACACAGAAATTGCATCAGAATTAAATACAAAAGGCACAATGCCGACTAAAGTACAAGAAGACTGACCCTTCTGACAGTCTATGCTTTGAACCATTCCTGTGACACTAGTTATAGATTCAGGTGCTTCACTCCAGGTTTACAGTATCCCTTGGACCTTCTTATTGACGATGATACACAGAAATGCATCAGAATTAAATAGAAAAGGCACAATGCCGACATAAGTACAAGAAGACTGACGCTTCTTACTGACTATGTTTTGAACCATTCCTGTGACACTAGTTATAGATTCCGATACTTCACTTCAGGTTTACTGTATCCCTTGGACCTTCTTATTGACGATGAATTACAGATATTGCATCGGAATTAAATAGAAAAGGCACAATGCCGACTTAAGTACAAGAAGACTGACTCTTCTTACTGTTTATGATTTGAACCATTCCTGTGACACTAGGTATAGATTCCGATGCTACACTCCAGGTTTATTGTATCCCTTGGACCTTCTTATTGTCGATGAAACACAGAAATTGCATCGGAGTTAAATACAAAAGGCACAATGCCGACTAAAGTACCAGAAGACTGACTCTTCTTACAGTCCATGTTTCGAACCATTCCTGTGACACTAGTTATAGATTCCGGTGCTTCACTCCATGTTTACTGTATCCCTTGGACCTTCATATTGAAGAAGAAACACAGAAATTGTATCAGAATTAAATAGTAAAGACACAATGCCGACTTAAGTACAAGAGGACTGACGCTTCTAACTGACTATGTTTGAACCATTCCTGTGATACTAGTTATAGATTCCGATGCTTCACTTCAGGTTTACTGTATCCCTCTGACCTTCTTATTGACGAAGAAACACAGAAATTGCATCGGAATTAAATACAATAGTCGCAATGCCGACTTAAGTACAAGAAGAATGACTCTTCTTAGTTACATGTTTGAACCATTCTTGTGACAGTAGTTATAGATTCCGATGCTTCACTTCAGGTTTACTGTATCCCTCTGACCTTCTTATTGACGATGAAACACAGAAATTGCAACGGAATGAAATACAAAAGGCACAATGGCGGCTTAAGTACAAGAAGACTGACTCTTCTTATGTCTATGTCTTGAACCTTTCCTGTGACTATAGTTATAGATTCCGATGCTTCACTTCAGGTTTACTGTATCCCTCTGACCTTCTTATTGACGATGAAACACAGAAATTGCATCGGAATAAAATAAAAAAGGCACAATGCCGACTTAAGTACAAGAAACCTGACTCTTCTTACTGTCTATGTTTTGAACCATTCATGTGACACTAGTTATAGATTCCGATGCTTCACTTCAGGTTTACTGTATCCCTCTGACCTTCTTATTGACGATGAAACACAGAAATTGCATCGGAATTAAATACAAAAGGCATAATCCCGACTTAAGTACAAGAAAACTGACTCTTCTTACTGTCTATGTTTTAACCATTCCTGTGACACTAGTTATAGAATCCGATGCTTCACTTCAGGATTACTGTATGCCTCTGACCTTCTTATTGACGAAGAAACAGAGATATTGCATCGGAATTAAATACAAAAGGCACAAAGCCGTCTTAAGTACAAGAAAACTGACTCCTCTTACTGTCTATGTTTTGAACCATTCCTGTGACACCAGTTATAGATTCTGATGCTTCACTTCATGTTTACTGTATCCCTCTGACCTTCGTATTGACGATGAAACACAGAAATTGCATCGGAATTAAATACAAAATCACAATGCCGACTTAAGTACAAGAAAACTGACTCTTCTTACTGTCTATGCTTTGTACCAATCCTGTGAGACTAGTTATAGATTCCGATGCTTCACTTCAGGATCACTGTATCCCTCTGACCTTCTTATTGACGATGAAACACTGAAATTCCATCGGAGTTAAATACAAAAGGCACAATGCCGACTTAAGTACAAGAAAACTGACTCTTCTTACTGTCTATGTTTTAAACCATTCCTATGACACTAGTTATGGATTCCGATGCTTCACTTCAGGTTTACTGTATCCCTCTGACCTTCTTATTTAAGATGAAACACAGAAAATACATCGAATATTATACAAAAGGCACAATGCTGTTTTAAATACAGGAAAACTGACTCTTCCTATTTTCTATGATTTGAACCATTCATGTAACACTAATTATAGATTCCGATGCTTCACTTCAGGTTTACTGTATCCCTCTGACCTTCTTATTGACGATGAAACACAGAAATTGCATCGGAATTAAATATAAAATTCACAATGCCGACTTAAGTACAAGAAAACTGACTCTTCTTACAGTCTATGTTTTGAACCATTCCTGTGACACTAGTTATACATTCCGATGCTTCACTTCAGGTTTACTGTATTCCTCTGACCTTCTTATTAACGATGAAACACAGAATTTGCATCGGAAGTAAATACAAAAGGCACAATGCCGACTTAAGTACAAGAAAACTGACTCCTCCTACTGTCTATGTTTTGAACCACTCCTGTGACACTAGTTATAAGGTCCGATGCTTCACTTCAGGTTTACTGTATCCCTCTGACCATCTTATTGACGATGAAACACAGAAATTGCATCGAAATTAAATACAAAAGGCACAATGCAGATTTAAATACAATAAAACTGACTCTTCTTACTGTCTATGTTTTGAACCATTCATGTGACACTAATTATAGATTCCGATGCTTCACTTCAGCTTTACTGTATCCCTCTGACCTTCTTATTGGTGACGAAACACAGAAATTGCATCGGAATTACATACAAACGGCTCAATGCTGATTTAAATACAAGAAAAGTGACTCTTCCTACTGTCTATGCTTTGAACCATTCATGTAACACTATTTATAGATTCCGTTGCCTCACTTCAGGTTTACTGTATCCCTCTGACCTTCTTATTGACGATGAATCACAGAAATTGCATCGGAATTAAACACAAAAGGCACAATGCCGACTTAAGTACAAGAAAATTGACTTTTCTTACTGTCTATGTTTTGAACCATTCCTGTGACACTACTTATAGATTCTGATGCTTCACTTCAGGTTTACTGTATCCCTTGTACCTTCTTTTTGACGATGAAACTAAGAAATTGCATCGGAATGAAATACAAAATGCACAATGCCGACATAGGTACAAGAAAACTGACTTTTCTTACTGTCTATGATTTGAACCATTCATGTGACACTAGTAATAGATTCCGATGCTTCACTGCAGGTTTACTGTATGCCTCTGACCTTCTTATTGACGAGGAAACACAGAAATTGCATCGGAATTAAATAGAAACGCCACAATGCTTACTTAAGTACAAGAAGACTGACTCTTCTTACTGGCTATGTTTTGAAACATTCCTGTGACACTAGTTGTAGACTCCGATGCTTCACTCCAGGTTTACTGTATCCCTTGGACCCTCTTATCGACGATGAAACACAGAAATTGCATCAGAATTAAATACAAAATGCACAAAGCCGACTAAAGTACAAGAAGACTGACCCTTCTGACAGTCTATGCTTTGAACCATTCCTGTGACACTAGTTATAGATTCCGATGCTTCACTTCAGGTTTACTGTATCCCTCTGACCTTCTTATTGACGAAGAAACACAGAAATTGCATCGGAATTAAATACAATAGTCGCAATGCCGACTTAAGTACAAGAAGAATGACTCTTCTTAGTTACATGTTTGAACCATTCTTGTGACAGTAGTTATAGATTCCGATGCTTCACTTCAGGTTTACTGTATCCCTCTGACCTTCTTATTGACGATGAAACACAGAAATTGCAACGGAATGAAATACAAAAGGCACAATGGCGGCTTAAGTACAAGAAGACTGACTCTTCTTATGTCTATGTCTTGAACCTTTCCTGTGACTATAGTTATAGATTCCGATGCTTCACTTCAGGTTTACTGTATCCCTCTGACCTTCTTATTGACGATGAAACACAGAAATTGCATCGGAATAAAATAAAAAAGGCACAATGCCGACTTAAGTACAAGAAAACTGACTCTTCTAACTGTCTATGCTTTGAACCAATCCTGTGACACTAGTTATAGATTCCGATGCTTCACTTCAGAATCACTGTATCCCTCTGACCTTCTTATTGACGATGAAACACAGAAACTGCATCGGAATTAAATAGAAAAGGCACAATGCCGATTTAAGTACAACAATACTGACCCATCTTACTGTCTATGTTTTGAACCGTCCCTGTGACACTAGTTATAGATTCCGATGCTTCACTCCAGGTTTACTGTATCCCTTGTACCTTCTTACTGACGATGAAACACAGAAATTGCATCGGAATTAAATGAAAAAGGCACAATGCCGACTTAAGTACAAGAAGACTGACTCTTCTTCCTGACTATGCTTTGAACCATTCCTGTGACACTTATTATAGATTCCGATACTTCACTTCAGGTATACTGTATCCCTCTGACCTTCTTAGTGATGATGAAACACAGAAATTGCATCGGAATTAAATTCAAAAGGCGCAATGCCGAATTAAGTACAAGAAGACTGACACTTCTTACTGTCTATGTTTTGAACCATTCCTGTGACACTAGTTGTAGACTCCGATGCTTCACTCCAGGTTTACTGTATCCCTTGGACCCTCTTATCGACGATGAAACACAGAAATTGCATCAGAATTAAATACAAAAGGCACAATGCCGACTAAAGTACAAGAAGACTGACCCTTCTGACAGTCTATGCTTTGAACCATTCCTGTGACACTAGTTATAGATTCAGGTGCTTCACTCCAGGTTTACAGTATCCCTTGGACCTTCTTATTGACGATGATACACAGAAATGCATCAGTATTAAATAGAAAAGGCACAATGCCGACATAAGTACAAGAAGACTGACGCTTCTTACTGACTATGTTTTGAACCATTCCTGTGACACTAGTTATAGATTCCGATACTTCACTTCAGGTTTACTGTATCCCTTGGACCTTCTTATTGACGATGAATTACAGATATTGCATCGGAATTAAATAGAAAAGGCACAATGCCGACTTAAGTACAAGAAGACTGACTCTTCTTACTGTTTATGATTTGAACCATTCCTGTGACACTAGGTATAGATTCCGATGCTACACTCCAGGTTTATTGTATCCCTTGGACCTTCTTATTGTCGATGAAACACAGAAATTGCATCGGAGTTAAATACAAAAGGCACAATGCCGACTAAAGTACCAGAAGACTGACTCTTCTTACAGTCCATGTTTCGAACCATTCCTGTGACACTAGTTATAGATTCCGGTGCTTCACTCCATGTTTACTGTATCCCTTGGACCTTCATATTGAAGAAGAAACACAGAAATTGTATCAGAATTAAATAGTAAAGACACAATGCCGACTTAAGTACAAGAGGACTGACGCTTCTAACTGACTATGTTTGAACCATTCCTGTGATACTAGTTATAGATTCCGATGCTTCACTTCAGGTTTACTGTATCCCTCTGACCTTCTTATTGACGAAGAAACACAGAAATTGCATCGGAATTAAATACAATTGTCGCAATGCCGACTTAAGTACAAGAAGAATGACTCTTCTTACTTACATGTTTGAACCATTCTTGTGACAGTAGTTATAGATTCCGATGCTTCGCTTCAGGTTTACTGTATCCCTCTGACCTTCTTATTGACGATGAAACACAGAAATTGCAACGGAATTAAATACAAAAGGCACAATGGCGGCTTAAGTACAAGAAGACTGACTCTTCTTATGTCTATGTCTTGAACCATTCCTGTGACTATAGTTATAGATTCCGATGCTTCACTTCAGGTTTACTGTATCCCTCTGACCTTCTTATTGACGATGAAACACAGAAATTGCATCGGAATAAAATAAAAAAGGCACAATGCCGACTTAAGTACAAGAAAACTGACTCTTCCTACAGTCTATGTTTTGAACCATTCATGTGACACTAGTTATAGATTCCGATGCTTCACTTCAGGTTTACTGTATCCCTCTGACCTTCTTATTGACGATGAAACACAGAAATTGCATCGGAATTAAATACAAAAGGCATAATCCCGACTTAAGTACAAGAAAACTGACTCTTCTTACTGTCTATGTTTTAACCATTCCTGTGACACTAGTTATAGAATCCGATGCTTCACTTCAGGATTACTGTATGCCTCTGATCTTCTTATTGACGAAGAAACACAGATATTGCATCGGAATTAAATACAAAAGGCACAAAGCCGACTTAAGTATAAGAAAACTGACTCCTCTTACTGTCTATGTTTTGAACCATTCCTGTGACACCAGTTATAGATTCTGATGCTTCACTTCATGTTTACTGTATCCCTCTGACCTTCGTATTGACGATGAAACACAGAAATTGCATCGGAATTAAATATAAAATCACAATGCCGACTTAAGTACAAAAAAACTGACTCTTCTTACTGTCTATGCTTTGTACCAATCCTGTGACACTAGTTATAGATTCCGATGCTTGACTTCAGGATCACTGTGTCCCTCTGACCTTCTTATTGACGATGAAACACTGAAATTCCATCGGAATTAAATAGAAAAGGCACAATGCCGACTTAAGTACAAGAAAACTGACTCTTCTTACTGTCTATGTTTTAAACCATTCCTATGACACTAGTTATGGATTCCGATGCTTCACTTCAGGTTTACTGTATCCCTCTGACCTTCTTATTTACGATGAAACACAGAAAATGCATCGAATATAATACAAAAGGCACAATGCTGTTTTAAATACAGGAAAACTGACTCTTCTTATTTTCTATGATTTGAACCATTCATGTAACACTAATTATAGATTCCGATGCTTCACTTCAGGTTTACTGTATCCCTCTGACCTTCTTATTGACGATGAAACACAGAAATTGCAACGGAATTAAATACAAAATTCACAATGCCGACTTAAGTACAAGAAAACTGACTCTTCTTACAGTCTATGTTTTGAACCATTCCTGTGACACTAGTTTTAGATTCCGATGCTTCACTTCAGGTTTACTGTATTCCTCTGACCTTCTTATTGACGATGAAACACAGAATTTGCATCGGAAGTAAATACAAAAGGCACAATGCCGACTTAAGTACAAGAAAACTGACTCCTCCTACTGTCTATGTTTTGAACCATTCCTGTGACACTAGTTATGGGGTCCGATGCTTCACTTCAGGTTTACTGTATCCCTCTGACCATCTTATTGACGATGAAACACAGAAATTGCATCGAAATTAAATACAAAAGGCACAATGCAGATTTAATTACAATAAAACTGACTCTTCTTACTGTCTATGTTTTGAACCATTCATGTGACACTAATTATAGATTCCGATGCTTCATTTCAGGTTTACTGTATCCCTCTGACCTTCTTATTGGTGACGAAACACAGAAATTGCATCGGAATTACATGCAAACGGCTCAATGCTGATTTAAATACAAGAAAAGTGACTCTTCCTACTGTCTATGCTTTGAACCATTCATGTAACACTATTTATAGATTCCGTTGCCTCACTTCAGGTTTACTGTATCCCTCTGACCTTCTTATTGACGATGAATCACAGAAATTGCATCGGAATTAAACACAAAAGGCACAAAGCCGACTTAAGTACAAGTAAACTGACTTTTCTTACTGTCTATGTTTTGAACCATTCCTGTGACACTACTTATAGATTCTGATGCTTCACTTCAGGTTTACTGTATCCCTTGTACCTTCTTTTTGACGATGAAACTCAGAAATTGCATCGGAATTAAATACAAAAGGCACAATGCCGACTTAATTGCAACAAGACTGACTCTTCTTACTGACTATGTTTTGAACCATTCCTGTGACACTAGTTATAGATTCCGAAGCTTCACTTCAGGTTTACTGTATCCCTCTGACCTTCTTATTGACGATGAAACACAGAAATTGCATCGGAATTAAATACAAAAGGCATAATCCCGACTTAAGTACAAGAAAACTGACTCTTCTTACTGTCTATGTTTGAACCATTCCTGTGACACTAGTTATAGAATCCGATGCTTCACTTCAGGTTTACTGTATGCCTCTGACCTTCTTATTGACGAAGAAACACAGAAATTGCATCGGAATTAAATACAAAAGGCACAATGCCGACTTAAGTACAAGAAAACTGACTCCTTTTACTGGCTATGTTTTGAACCATTCCTGTGACACCAGTTATAGATTCTGATGCTTCACTTCATGTTACTGTATCCCTCTGACCTTCGTATTGACGATGAAACACAGAAATTGCATCGGAATTAACTACAAAAGGCACAATGCCGACTTAAGTACAAGAAAACTGACTCTTCTTACTGTCTATGTTTTGAACCAATCCTGTGACACTAGTTATAGATTCCGATGCTTCACTTCAGGATCACTGTATCCCTCTGACCTTCTTATTGACGTTGAAACACAGAAACTGCATCGGAATTAAATAGAAAAGGCACAATGCCGACTAAAGTACAACAATACTGACCCATCTTACTGTCTATGTTTTGAACCGTCCCTGTGACACTAGTTATAGATTCCGATGCTTCACTCCAGGTTTACTGTATCCCTTGTACCTTCTTACTGACGATGAAACACAGAAATTGCATCGGAATTAAATGAAAAAGGCACAATGCCGACTTAAGTACAAGAAGACTGACTCTTCTTACTGACTATGCTTTGAACCATTCCTGTGACACTTATTATAGATTCCGATATTTCACTTCAGGTATACTGTATCCCTCTGACCTTCTTAGTGACGATGAAACACAGAAATTGCATCGGAATTAAATTCAAAAGGCACAATGCCGAATTAAGTACAAGAAGACTGACACTTCTTACTGTCTATGTTTTGAACCATTCCTGTGACACTAGTTGTAGACTCCGATGCTTCACTCCAGGTTTACTGTATCCCTTGGACCCTCTTATCGACGATGAAACACAGAAATTGCATCTGAATTAAATACAAAAGGCACAATGCCGACTAAAGTACAAGAAGACTGACCCTTCTTATGTCTATGTCTTGAACCTTTCCTGTGACTATAGTTATAGATTCCGATGCTTCACGTCAGGTTTACTGTATCCCTCTGACCTTCTTATTGACGATGAAACACAGAAACTGCATCGGAATAAAATAAAAAAGGCACAATGCCGACTTAAGTACAAGAAAACTGACTCTTCTTACTGTCTATGTTTTGAACCATTCATGTGACACTAGTTATAGATTCTGATGCTTCACTTCAGGTTTACTGTATCCCTCTGACCTTCTTATTGACGATGAAACACAGAAATTGCATCGGAATTAAATACAAAAGGCATAATCCCGACTTAAGTACAAGAAAACTGACTCTTCTTACTGACATGTTTGAACCATTCTTGTGACAGTAGTTATAGATTCCGATGCTTCACTTCAGGTTTACTGTATCCCTCTGACCTTCTTATTGACGATGAAACACAGAAATTGCAACGGAATTAAATACAAAAGGCACAATGCCGGCTTAAGTACAAGAAGACTGACTCTTCTTATGTCTATGTCTTGAACCTTTCCTGTGACTATAGTTATAGATTCCGATGCTTCACGTCAGGTTTACTGTATCCCTCTGACCTTCTTATTGACGATGAATAACAGAAATTGCATCGGAATAAAATAAAAAAGGCACAATGCCGACTTAAGTACAAGAAAACTGACTCTTCTTACTGTCTATGTTTTGAACCATTCATGTGACACTAGTTATAGATTCCGATGCTTCACTTCAGGTTTACTGTATCCCTCTGACCTTCTTATTGACGATGAAACACAGAAATTGCATCGGAATTAAATACAAAAGGCATAAACCCGACTTAAGTACAAGAAAACTGACTCTTCTTACTGTCTATGTTTTAACCATTCCTGTGACACTAGTTAAAGAATCCGATGCTTCACTTCAGGATTACTGTATGCCTCTGACCTTCTTATTGACGAAGAAACACAGATATTGCATCGGAATTAAATACAAAAGGCACAATGCCGACTTAAGTACAAGAAAACTGACTCCTCTTACTGTCTATGTTTTGAACCATTCCTGTGACACCAGTTATAGATTCTGATGCTTCACTTCATGTTTACTGTATCCCTCTGACCTTCGTATTGACGATGAAACACAGAAATTGCATCGGAATTAAATACAAAATCACAATACCGACTTAAGTACAAAAAAACTGACTCTTCTTACTGTCTATGCTTTGAACCAATACTGTGACACTAGTTATAGATTCCGATGCTTCACTTCAGGATCACTATATCACTCTGACCTTCTTATTGACGATGAAACACTGAAATTCCATCGGAATTAAATACAAAAGGCACAATGCCGACTTAAGTACAATAAAACTGACTCTTCTTACTGTCTATGTTTTGAACCATTCCTGTTACACTAGTTATAGATTCTGATGCATCACTTCAGGTTTACTGTATACCTGTGACCTAATTATTGACGATGAAACATAGAATTTCCATCGGAATTAAATACAAAAGGCATAATCCCGACTTAAGTACAAGAAAACTGAGTCTTCTTACTGTCTATGTTTTAAACCATTCCTATGAAACTAGTTATGGATTCCGATGCTTCACTTCAGGTTTACTGTATCCCTCTGACCTTCTTATTGAAGATGAAACACAGAAAATGCATCGAATATAATACAAAAGGCACAATGCTGATTTAAATGCAGGAAAACTGACTCTTCTTATTTTCTATGATTTGAACCATTCATGTGACACTAATTATAGATTCCGATGCTTCACTTCAGGTTTACTGTATCCCTCTGACCTTCTTATTGACGATGAAACACAGAAATTGCATCGGAATTAAATACAAAATTCACAATGCCGACTTAAGTACAAGAAAACTGACTCTTCTTACAGTCTATGTTTTGAACCATTCCTGTGACACTAGTTATAGATTCCGATGCTTCACTTCAGGTTTACTGTATTCCTCTGACCTTCTTATTGACGATGAAACACAGAATTTGCATCGGAATTAAATACAAAAGGCACAATGCCGACTTAAGTACAAGAAAACTGACTCCTCTTACTGTCTATGTTTTGAACCATTCCTGTGACACTAGTTATAGAGTCCGATGCTTCACTTCAGGTTTACTGTATCCCTCTGACCATCTTATTGACGATGAAACACAGAAATTGCATCGAAATTAAATACAAAAGGCACAATGCAGATTTAAATACAATAAAACTGACTCTTCTTACTGTCTATGTTTTGAACCATTCATGTGACACTAATTATAGATTCCGATGCTTCACTTCAGGTTTACTGTATCACTCTGACCTTCTTATTGGTGACGAAACACGGAAATTGCATCGGAATTACATACAAAAGGCTCAATGCTGATTTAAATACAAGAAAAGTGACTCTTCCTACTGTCTATGCTTTGAACCATTCATGTAACACTATTTATAGATTCCGTTGCCTCACTTCAGGTTTACTGTATCCCTCTGACCTTCTTATTGACGATGAATCACAGAAATTGCATCGGAATTAAACACAAAAGGCACAAAGCCGACTTAAGTACAAGTAAACTGACTCTTCTTACTGTCTATGTTTAAACCGTTCCTGCGACACTAGTTATAGATCCTGATGCTTCACTTCTGGTTTACTGTATGCCTCTGACCTTCTTATTGACGATGAATCACAGAAATTGCATCGGAATTAAACACAAAAGGCACAATGCAGACTTAAGTACAAGAAAACTGACTTTTCTTACTGTCTATGTTTTGAACCATTCCTGTGACACTACTTATAGATTCTGATGCTTCACTTCAGGTTTACTGTATCCCTCTGACCTTCTTATTGACGATGAAACACAGAAATTGCATCGGAATTAAATGCAAAAGGCACAATGCCGACTTATGTACAAGAAAACTGACTCTTCTTACTGTCTATGTTTTGATCCATTCATGTGAAACTCATTATAGATTCCGATGCTTTACTTCAGGTTTACTGTATCCCTCTGACCTTCTTATTGACGATGAAACACAGAAATTGCTTCGGAATTAAATACAAAAGGCACAATGCCGACTTAAGTACAAGATAACTTACACTTCTTACTGTCTATGTTTTGGACCATTCCAGTGACACTAGTTATAGATTCCGATGCTTCACTTCAGGTTTACTGTATCCCTCTGACCTTCTTATTGACGATGAAACACAGAAATTGTATCGGAATTAAATACAAAAGGCACAATGCCGACTTAAGTACAAGAAAACTGACTCTTTTTACTGTCTATGTTTTGAACCAATCCTGTGACACTAGTTATAGATTCCGATGCTTCACTTCAGGATCACTGTATCCCTCTGACCTTCTTATTGACGATGAAACACAGAAACTGCATCGGAATTAAATAGAAAAGGCACAATGCCGACTTAAGTACAACAAAACTGACCCATCTTACTGTCTATGTTTTGAACCGTCCCTGTGACACTAGTTATAGATTCCGATGCTTCACTCCAGGTTTACTGTATCCCTTGTACCTTCTTACTGACGATGAAACGCAGAATTTGCATCGGAATTAAATGAAAAAGGCACAATGCCGACTTAAGTACAAGAAGACTGACTCTTCTTACTGACTATGCTTCGAACCATTCCTGTGACACTTATTATAGATTCCGATACCTCACTTTAGGTATACTGTATCCCTCTGACCTTCTTAGTGACGATGAAACACAGAAATTGCATCGGAATTAAATACAAAAGGCATAATCCCGACTTAAGTACAAGAAAACTGACTCTTCGTACTGTCTATGTTTTAACCATTCCTGTGACACTAGTTATAGAATCCGATGCTTCACTTCAGGATTACTGTATGCCTCTGACCTTCTTATTGACGAAGAAACACAGATATTGCATCGGAATTAAATACAAAAGGCACAATGCCGACTTAAGTACAAGAAAACTGACTCCTCTTACTGTGTATGTTTTGAACCATTCCTGTGACACCAGTTATAGATTCTGATGCTTCACTTCATGTTTACTGTATCCCTCTGACCTTCTTATTGACGATGAAACACAGAAATTGCAACGGAATTAAATACAAAAGGCACAATGCCGGCTTAAGTACAAGAAGACTGACTCTTCTTATGTCTATGTCTTGAACCTTTCCTGTGACTATAGTTATAGATTCCGATGCTTCACGTCAGGTTTACTGTATCCCTCTGACCTTCTTATTGACGATGAATAACAGAAATTGCATCGGAATAAAATAAAAAAGGCACAATGCCGACTTAAGTACAAGAAAACTGACTCTTCTTACTGTCTATGTTTTGAACCATTCATGTGACACTAGTTATAGATTCCGATGCTTCACTTCAGGTTTACTGTATCCCTCTGACCTTCTTATTGACGATGAAACACAGAAATTGCATCGGAATTAAATACAAAAGGCATAAACCCGACTTAAGTACAAGAAAACTGACTCTTCTTACTGTCTATGTTTTAACCATTCCTGTGACACTAGTTAAAGAATCCGATGCTTCACTTCAGGATTACTGTATGCCTCTGACCTTCTTATTGACGAAGAAACACAGATATTGCATCGGAATTAAATACAAAAGGCACAATGCCGACTTAAGTACAAGAAAACTGACTCCTCTTACTGTCTATGTTTTGAACCATTCCTGTGACACCAGTTATAGATTCTGATGCTTCACTTCATGTTTACTGTATCCCTCTGACCTTCGTATTGACGATGAAACACAGAAATTGCATCGGAATTAAATACAAAATCACAATACCGACTTAAGTACAAAAAAACTGACTCTTCTTACTGTCTATGCTTTGAACCAATCCTGTGACACTAGTTATAGATTCCGATGCTTCACTTCAGGATCACTATATCCCTCTGACCTTCTTATTGACGATGAAACACTGAAATTCCATCGGAATTAAATACAAAAGGCACAATGCCGACTTAAGTACAATAAAACTGACTCTTCTTACTGTCTATGTTTTGAACCATTCCTGTTACACTAGTTATAGATTCTGATGCATCACTTCAGGTTTACTGTATACCTGTGACCTAATTATTGACGATGAAACATAGAATTTCCATCGGAATTAAATACAAAAGGCATAATCCCGACTTAAGTACAAGAAAACTGAGTCTTCTTACTGTCTATGTTTTAAACCATTCCTATGATACTAGTTATGGATTCCGATGCTTCACTTCAGGATTACTGTATGCCTCTGACCTTCTTATTGACGAAGAAACACAGATATTGCATCGGAATTAAATACAAAAGGCACAATGCCGACTTAAGTACAAGAAAACTGACTCCTCTTACTGTGTATGTTTTGAACCATTCCTGTGACACCAGTTATAGATTCTGATGCTTCACTTCATGTTTACTGTATCCCTCTGACCTTCGTATTGACGATGAAACACAGAAATGGCATCGGAATTAAATACAAATCACAATGCCGTCTTAAGTACAAAATAACTGACTCTTCTTACTGTCTATGCTTTGAACCAATCCTGTGACACTAGTTATAGATTCCGATGCTTCACTTCAGGATCACTGTATCCCTCTGACCTTCTTATTGACGATGAAACACTGAAATTCCATCGGAATTAAATACAAAAGGCACAATGCCGACTTAAGTACAATAAAACTGACTCTTCTTACTGTCTATGTTTTGAACCATTCCTGTTACACTAGTTATAGATTCTGATGCTTCACTTCAGGTTTACTGTATACCTGTGACCATATTATTGACGATGAAACATAGAATTTCCATCGGAATTAAATACAAAAGGCATAATCCCGACTTAAGTACAAGAAAACTGACTCTTCTTACTGTCTATGTTTTAAACCATTCCTATGACACTAGTTATGGATTCCGATGCTTCACTTCAGGTTTACTGTATCCCTCTGACCTTCTTATTGAAGATGAAACACAGAAAATGCATCGAATATAATACAAAAGGCACAATGCTGATTTAAATACAGGAAAACTGACTCTTCTTATTTTCTATGATTTGAACCATTCATGTGACACTAATTATAGATTCCGATGCTTCACTTCAGGTTTACTGTACTCCTCTGACCTTCTTATTGACGATGAAACACAGAATTTGCATCGGAATTAAATACAAAAGGCACAATGCCGACTTAAGTACAAGAAAACTGACTCCTCTTACTGTCTATGTTTTGAACCATTCCTGTGACACTAGTTATAGAGTCCGATGCTTCACTTCAGGTTTACTGTATCCCTCTGACCATCTTATTGACGATGAAACACAGAAATTGCATCGAAATTAAATACAAAAGGCACAATGCAGATTTAAATACAATAAAACTGACTCTTCTTACTGTCTATGTTTTGAACCATTCATGTGACACTAATTATAGATTCCGATGCTTCACTTCAGGTTTACTGTATCCCTCTGACCTTCTTATTGGTGACGAAACACAGAAATTGCATCGGAATTACATACATAAGGCTCAATGCTGATTTAAATACAAGAAAAGTGACTCTTCCTACTGTCTATGCTTTGAACCATTCATGTAACACTATTTATAGATTCCGTTGCCTCACTTCAGGTTTACTGTATCCCTCTGACCTTCTTATTGACGATGAATCACAGAAATTGCATCGGAATTAAACACAAAAGGCACAAAGCCGACTTAAGTACAAGTAAACTGACTCTTCTTACTGTCTATGTTTAAACCGTTCCTGCGACACTAGTTATAGATTCTGATGCTTCACTTCTGGTTTACTGTATGCCTCTGACCTTCTTATTGACGATGAATCACAGAAATTGCATCGGAATTAAACACAAAAGGCACAATGCCGACTTAAGTACAAGAAAACTGACTTTTCTTACTGTCTATGTTTTGAACCATTCCTGTGACACTACTTATAGATTCTGATGCTTCACTTCAGGTTTACTGTATCCCTCTGACCTTCTTATTGACGATGAAACACAGAAATTGCATCGGAATTAAATGCAAAAGGCACAATGCCGACTTATGTACAAGAAAACTTACTCTTCCTACTGTCTATGATTTGATCCATTCATGTGAAACTCATTATAGATTCCGATGCTTTACTTCAGGTTTACTGTATCCCTCTGACCTTCTTATTGACGATGAAACATAGAAATTGCTACGGAATTAAATACAAAATGCACAATGCCGTCGTAGGTACAAGAAAACTGACTCATCTTACTGTCTATGATTTGAACCATTAATGTGACACTAGTAATAGATTCCGATGCTTCACTGCAGGTTTACTGTATGCCTCTGACCTTCTTATTGACGATGAAACACAGAAATTGCATCGGAATTAAATACAAGAGGCACAATGCCGACATAAGTACAAGATGACTGACTCTTCTTACTGTCTATGCTTTGAACAATTCCTGAGACACTAGTTATGGATTCCGATGCTTCACTTCAGGTTTACCGTACCCCTCCGACCCTCTTATTGACGATGAAACACAGAAATTGCATCGGATTAAAAACATACGGCACAATGCCGACTTAAGTACAAGAAAACTGAATATTCTTACTGTCTATGTTTTGAACCATTCCTGCGAGACTACATATAGATTCCGATGCTTCACTTCAAGTATACTGTATCCCTCTGACCTTCTTATTGACGATGAAACACAGAAATTGCATCGAAATTAAATACAAAAAGCACAATGCTGATTTAAATACAAGAAAACTGACTCATCTTACTGTCTATGATTTGAACCATTCATGTGACACTAGTAATAGTTTCCGATGCTTCACTTCAGGTTTACTGTATTCCTCTGACCTTCTTATTGACGATGAAACACAGAAATTGCATCGGAATTAAATACAAAAGGCACAATGCCGAACTAAGTACAGGAAAAATGACTCTTCTTACTGTCTATGATTTGAACCATTCCTGTGACACTAGTTATACATTCCGATGCTTTACTTCAGGTTTACTGTATTCCTCTGACCTTCGTATTGACGATGAAACACAGAAAATGCGTCGGAATTAAATACAAAATGCACAATGCCGACTTAAGTACAAGAAAACTGACTCTTCTTACTGGCTATGGTTTGAACCATTAGTGTGACACTAGTTATAGATTCCGATGCTTCACTTCAGGTTCACTGTATCCCTCTGACCATCGTATTGACGATGAAACACTGAAATTGCATCGGAATTAAATACAAACGGCACAATTCCGACTTAAGTACAAGAAAACTGACACTTCTTACTGTCTATGTTTGAACCATTCCTGTGACACTAGTTAAAGAATCCGATGCTTCACTTCAGGTTTACTGTACTCCTCTGACCTTCTTATTGACGATGAAACACAGAATTTGCATCGGAATTAAATACAAAAGGCACAATGCCGACTTAAGTACAAGAAAACTGACTCCTCTTACTGTCTATGTTTTGAACCATTCCTGTGACACTAGTTATAGAGTCCGATGCTTCACTTCAGGTTTACTGTATCCCTCTGACCATCTTATTGACGACGAAACACAGAAATTGCATCGAAATTAAATGCAAAAGGCACAATGCAGATTTAAATACAATAAAACTGACTCTTCTTACTGTCTATGTTTTGAACCATTCATGTGACACTATTTATAGATTCCGATGCTTCACTTCAGGTTTACTGTATCCCTCTGACCTTCTTATTGGTGACGAAACACAGAAATTGCATCGGAATTACATGCAAAAGGCTCAATGCTGATTTAAATACAAGAAAAGTGACTCTTCCTACTGTCTATGCTTTGAACCATTCCTGTGACACTACTTATAGATTCTGATGCTTCAATTCAGCTTTACTGTATCCCTCTGACCTTCGTATTGACGATGAAACACAGAAATTGCATCGGAATTAAATGCAAAAGGCACAATGCCGACTTATGTACAAGAAAACTGACTCTTCTTACTGTCTATGTTTTGATCCATTCATGTGAAACTCATTATAGATTCCGATGCTTTACTTCAGGTTTACTGTATCCCTCTGACCTTCTTATTGACGATGAAACACAGAAATTGCTTCGGAATTAAATACAAAAGGCACAATGCCGACTTAAGTACAAGATAACTGACACTTCTTACTGTCTATGTTTTGGACCATTCCAGTGACACTAGTTATAGATTCCGATGCTTCACTTCAGGTTTACTGTATCCCTCTGACCTTCTTTTTGACGATGAAACTCAGAAATTGCATCGGAATTAAATACAAAATGCACAATGCCAACATAGGTACAAGAAAACTGACTCTTCTTACTGTCTATGATTTGAACCATTCATGTGACACTAGTAATAGATTCCGATGCTTCACTGCAGGTTTACTGTATGCCTCTGACCTTCTTATTGACGATGAAACACAGAAATTGCATCGGAATTAAATACAAGAGGCACAATGCCGACATAAGTACATGATGACTGACTCTTCTTACTGTCTATGCTTTGAACAATTCCTGTGACACTAGTTATAGATTCCGATGCTTCACTTCAGGTTTACCGTACCCCTCCGACCCTCTTATTGACGATGAAACACAGAAATTGCATCGGATTAAAAACAAAAGGCACAATGCCGACTTAAGTACAAGAAAACTGACTCTTCTTACTGTCTATGTTTTGAACCATTCCTGTGACACTAGTTATAGATTCCGATGCTTCACTTCAGGTTTACTGTATACCTGTGACCTCCTATTGACGATGAAACACAGAATTAGCATCCGAATTAAATACAAAAGGCACAATGCCGACTTAAGTATAAGAAAACTGACTATTCTTACTGTCTATGTTTTGAACCATTCCTGCGACACTAGATATAGATTCCGATGCTTCAATTCAAGTATACTGTATCCCTATGACCTTCTTATTGACGATGAAACACAGAAATTGCATCGAAATTAAATACAAAAAGCACAATGCTGAATGAAATACAAGAAAACTGACTCTTCTCACTGTCTATGTTTTGAACCATTCATGTGACACTAGTTATAGATTCCCATGCTTCACTTCAGGTTTACTGTATTCCTCTGACCTTCTTATTGACGATGAAACACAGAAATTGCATCGGAATTAAATACAAAATACACAATGCCGAACTAAGTACAGGAAAACTGACTCTTCTTACTGTCTATGATTTGAACCAATCCTGTGACACTAGTTATACATTCCGATGCTTTACTTCAGGTTTACTGTATTCCTCTGACCTTCGTATTGACGATGAAACACAGAAAATGCATCGGAATTAAATACAAAATGCACAATGCCGACTTAAGTACAAGAAAACTGACTCTTCTTACTGTCTATGGTTTGAACCATTAGTGTGACACTAGTTATAGATTCCGATGCTTCACTTCAGGTTCACTGTATCCCTCTGACCATCGTATTGACGATGAAACACTGAAATTGCATCGGAATTAAATACAAACGGCACAATTCCGACTTAAGTACAAGAAAACTGACACTTCTTACTGTCTATGTTTGAACCATTCCTGTGACACTAGTTATAGAATCCGATGCTGCACTTCAGGTTTACTGTATGCCTCTGACCTTCTTATTGACGAGGAAACACAGAAATTGCATCGGAATTAAATAGAAACGCCACAATGCCTACTTAAGTACAAGAAGACTGACTCTTCTTACTGGCTATGTTTTGAACCATCCTGTGACACTAGTTATAGATTCCGATGCTTGACTTCAGTTTTACTGTATCCCTTGGACCTTCTTATTGACGATGAAACACAGAAATTGCATCGGAATTAAATACAAAAGGCACAATGCCGACTTAATTGCAACAAGACTGACTCTTCTTACTGACTATGTTTTGAACCATTCCTGTGACACTAGTTATATATTCCGATGCTTCACTTCAGGTTTACTTTATCCCTCTGACCTTCTTATTGACGATGAAACACAGAAATTGCATCGGAATGAAATACAAAAGGCATAATCCCGACCTAAGTACAAGAAAACTGACTCTTCTTACTGTCTATGTTTGAACCATTCCTGTGACACTAGTTATAGAATCCGATGCTTCACTTCAGGTTTACTGTATGCCTCTGACCTTCTTATTGACGAAGAAACACAGAAATTGCATCGGAATTAAATACAAAAGGCACAATGCCGACTTAAGTACAAGAAAACTGACTCCTCTTACTGGCTATGTTTTGAACCATTCCTGTGACACCAGTTATAGATTCTGATGCTTCACTTCATGTTTACTGTATCCCTCTGACCTTCGTATTGACGATGAAACACAGAAATTGCATCGGAATTAAATACAAAAGGCACAATGCCGACTTAAGTACAAGAAAACTGACTCTTCTTACTGTCTATGTTTTGAACCAATCCTGTGACACTAGTTATAGATTCCGATGCTTCACTTCAGGATCACTGTATCCCTCTGACCTTCTTATTGACGATGAAACACAGAAATGCATCGGAATTAAATAGAAAAGGCACAATGCCGACTTATGTACAACAATACTGACCCATCTTACTGTCTATGTTTTGAACCGTCCCTGTGACACTAGTTATAGATTCCGATACTTCACTCCAGGTTTACTGTATCCCTTGGACCTTCTTACTGTCGATGAAACACAGAAATTGCATCGGAATTAAATGAAAAAGGCACAATGCCGACTTAAGTACAAGAGGACTGACTCTTCTTACTGACTATGCTTTGAACCATTCCTGTGACACTTATTATAGATTCCGATATTTCACTTCAGGTATACTGTATCCCTCTGACCTTCTTAGTGACGATGAAACACAGAAATTGCATCGGAATTAAATTCAAAAGGCACAATGCCGAATTAAGTACAAGAAGACTGACACTTCTTACTGTCTATGTTTTGAACCATTCCTGTGACACTAGTTGTAGAGTCCGATGCTTCACTCCAGGTTTACTGTATCCCTTGGACCCTCTTATCGACGATGAAACACAGAAATTGCATCTGAATTAAATACAAAAGGCACATTGCCGACTAAAGTACAAGAAGACTGACTCTTCTTATGTCTATGTCTTGAACCTTTCCTGTGACTATAGTTATAGATTTCGATGCTTCACGTCAGGTTTACTGTATCCCTCTGACCTTCTTATTGACGATGAATAACAGAAATTGCATCGGAATAAAATAAAAAAGGCACAATGCCGACTTAAGTACAAGAAAACTGACTCTTCTTACTGTCTATGTTTTGAACCATTCATGTGACACTAGTTATAGATTCCGATGCTTCACTTCAGGTTTACTGTATCCCTCTGACCTTCTTATTGACGATGAAACACAGAAATTGCATCGGAATTAAATACAAAAGGCATAAACCCGACTTAAGTACAAGAAAACTGACTCTTCTACTGTCTATGTTTTAACCATTCCTGTGACACTAGTTAAAGAATCCGATGCTTCACTTCAGGATTACTGTATGCCTCTGACCTTCTTATTGACGAAGAAACACAGATATTGCATCGGAATTAAATACAAAAGGCACAATGCCGACTTAAGTACAAGAAAACTGACTCCTCTTACTGTCTATGTTTTGAACCATTCCTGTGACACCAGTTATAGATTCTGATGCTTCACTTCATGTTTACTGTATCCCTCTGACCTTCGTATTGACGATGAAACACAGAAATTGCATCGGAATTAAATACAAAATCACAATACCGACTTAAGTACAAAAAAACTGACTCTTCTTACTGTCTATGCTTTGAACCAATCCTGTGACACTAGTTATAGATTCCGATGCTTCACTTCAGGTTTACTGTATCCCTCTGACCTTCTTATTGAAGATGAAACACAGAAAATGCATCGAATATAATACAAAAGGCACAATGCTGATTTAAATACAGGAAAACTGACTCTTCTTATTTTCTATGATTTGAACCATTCATGTGACACTAATTATAGATTCCGATGCTTCACTTCAGGTTTACTGTATCCCTCTGACCTTCTTATTGACGATGAAACACAGAAATTGCATCGGAATTAAATACAAAATTCACAATGCCGACTTAAGTACAAGAAAACTGACTCTTCTTACAGTCTATGTTTTGAACCATTCCTGTGACACTAGTTATAGATTCCGATGCTTCACTTCAGGTTTACTGTATTCCTCTGACCTTCTTATTGACGATGAAACACAGAATTTGCATCGGAATTAAATACAAAAGGCACAATGCCGACTTAAGTACAAGAAAACTGACTCCTCTTACTGTCTATGTTTTGAACCATTCCTGTGACACTAGTTATAGAGTCCGATGCTTCACTTCAGGTTTACTGTATCCCTCTGACCATCTTATTGACGATGAAACACAGAAATTGCATCGAAATTAAATACAAAAGGCACAATGCAGATTTAAATACAATAAAACTGACTCTTCTTACTGTCTATGTTTTGAACCATTCATGTGACACTAATTATAGATTCCGATGCTTCACTTCAGGTTTACTGTATCACTCTGACCTTCTTATTGGTGACGAAACACGGAAATTGCATCGGAATTACATACAAAAGGCTCAATGCTGATTTAAATACAAGAAAAGTGACTCTTCCTACTGTCTATGCTTTGAACCATTCATGTAACACTATTTATAGATTCCGTTGCCTCACTTCAGGTTTACTGTATCCCTCTGACCTTCTTATTGACGATGAATCACAGAAATTGCATCGGAATTAAACACAAAAGGCACAAAGCCGACTTAAGTACAAGTAAACTGACTCTTCTTACTGTCTATGTTTAAACCGTTCCTGCGACACTAGTTATAGATCCTGATGCTTCACTTCTGGCTTACTGTATGCCTCTGACCTTCTTATTGACGATGAATCACAGAAATTGCATCGGAATTAAACACAAAAGGCACAATGCAGACTTAAGTACAAGGAAACTGACTTTTCTTACTGTCTATGTTTTGAACCATTCCTGTGACACTACTTATAGATTCTGATGCTTCACTTCAGGTTTACTGTATCCCTCTGACCTTCTTATTGACGATGAAACACAGAAATTGCATCGGAATTAAATGCAAAAGGCACAATGCCGACTTATGTACAAGAAAACTGACTCTTCTTACTGTCTATGTTTTGATCCATTCATGTGAAACTCATTATAGATTCCGATGCTTTACTTCAGGTTTACTGTATCCCTCTGACCTTCTTATTGACGATGAAACACAGAAATTGCTTCGGAATTAAATACAAAAGGCACAATGCCGACTTAAGTACAAGATAACTTACACTTCTTACTGTCTATGTTTTGGACCATTCCAGTGACACTAGTTATAGATTCCGATGCTTCACTTCAGGTTTACTGTATCCCTCTGACCTTCTTATTGACGATGAAACACAGAAATTGTATCGGAATTAAATACAAAAGGCACAATGCCGACTTAAGTACAAGAAAACTGACTCTTCTTACTGTCTATGTTTTGAACCAATCCTGTGACACTAGTTATAGATTCCGATGCTTCACTTCAGGATCACTGTATCCCTCTGACCTTCTTATTGACGATGAAACACAGAAACTGCATCGGAATTAAATAGAAAAGGCACAATGCCGACTTAAGTACAACAAAACTGACCCATCTTACTGTCTATGTTTTGAACCGTCCCTGTGACACTAGTTATAGATTCCGATGCTTCACTCCAGGTTTACTGTATCCCTTGTACCTTCTTACTGACGATGAAACACAGAATTTGCATCGGAATTAAATGAAAAAGGCACAATGCCGACTTAAGTACAAGAAGACTGACTCTTCTTACTGACTATGCTTTGAACCATTCCTGTGACACTTATTATAGATTCCGATACCTCACTTCAGGTATACTGTATCCCTCTGACCTTCTTAGTGACGATGAAACACAGAAATTGCATCGGAATTAAATACAAAAGGCATAATCCCGACTTAAGTACAAGAAAACTGACTCTTCGTACTGTCTATGTTTTAACCATTCCTGTGACACTAGTTATAGAATCCGATGCTTCACTTCAGGATTACTGTATGCCTCTGACCTTCTTATTGACGAAGAAACACAGATATTGCATCGGAATTAAATACAAAAGGCACAATGCCGACTTAAGTACAAGAAAACTGACTCCTCTTACTGTGTATGTTTTGAACCATTCCTGTGACACCAGTTATAGATTCTGATGCTTCACTTCATGTTTACTGTATCCCTCTGACCTTCGTATTGACGATGAAACACAGAAATTGCATCGGAATTAAATACAAAATCACAATGCCGTCTTAAGTACAAAATAACTGACTCTTCTTACTGTCTATGCTTTGAACCAATCCTGTGACACTAGTTATAGATTCCGATGCCTCACTTCAGGATCACTGTATCCCTCTGACCTTCTTATTGACGATGAAACACTGAAATTCCATCGGAATTAAATTCAAAAGGCACAATGCCGACTTAAGTACAATAAAACTGACTCTTCTTACTGTCTATGTTTTGAACCATTCCTGTTACACTAGTTATAGATTCTGATGCTTCACTTCAGGTTTACTGTATACCTGTGACCATATTATTGACGATGAAACATAGAAATTGCATCGAAATTAAATACAAAAGGCACAATGCAGATTTAAATACAATAAAACTGACTCTTCTTACTGTCTATGTTTTGAACCATTCATGTGACACTAATTATAGATTCCGATGCTTCACTTCTGGTTTACTGTATCCCTCTGACCTTCTTATTGGTGACGAAACACAGAAATTGCATCGGAATTACATACATAAGGCTCAATGCTGATTTAGATACAAGAAAAGTGACTCTTCCTACTGTCTATGCTTTGAACCATTCATGTAACACTATTTATAGATTCCGTTGCCTCACTTCAGGTTTACTGTATCCCTCTGACCTTCTTATTGACGATGAATCACAGAAATTGCATCGGAATTAAACACAAAAGGCACAAAGCCGACTTAAGTACAAGTAAACTGACTCTTCTTACTGTCTATGTTTAAACCGTTCCTGCGACACTAGTTATAGATTCTGATGCTTCACTTCTGGTTTACTGTATGCCTCTGACCTTCTTATTGACGATGAATCACAGAAATTGCATCGGAATTAAACACAAAAGGCACAATGCCGACTTAAGTACAAGAAAACTGACTTTTCTTACTGTCTATGTTTTGAACCATTCCTGTGACACTACTTATAGATTCTGATGCTTCACTTCAGGTTTACTGTATCCCTCTGACCTTCTTATTGACGATGAAACACAGAAATTGCATCGGAATTAAATGCAAAAGGCACAATGCCGACTTATGTACAAGAAAACTAACTCTTCTTACTGTCTATGTTTTGATCCATTCATGTGAAACTCATTATAGATTCCGATGCTTTACTTCAGGTTTACTGTATCCCTCTGACCTTCTTATTGACGATGAAACACAGAAATTGCTACGGAATTAAATACAAAATGCACAATGCCGTCGTAGGTACAAGAAAACTGACTCATCTTACTGTCTATGATTTGAACCATTCATGTGACACTAGTAATAGATTCCGATGCTTCACTGCAGGTTTACTGTATGCCTCTGACCTTCTTATTGACGATGAAACACAGAAATTGCATCGGAATTAAATACAAGAGGCACAATGCTGACATAAGTACAAGATGACTGACTCTTCTTACTGTCTATGCTTTGAACAATTCCTGAGACACTAGTTATAGATTCCGATGCTTCACTTCAGGTTTACCGTACCCCTCCGACCCTCTTATTGACGATGAAACACAGAAATTGCATCGGATTAAAAACAAAAGGCACAATGCCGACTTAAGTACAAGAAAACTGAATATTCTTACTGTCTATGTTTTGAACCATTCCTGCGACACTAGATATAGATTCCGATGCTTCACTTCAAGTATACTGTATCCCTCTGACCTTCTTATTGACGATGAAACACAGAAATTGCATCGAAATTAAATACAAAAAGCACAATGCTGATTTAAATACAAGAAAACTGACTCATCTTACTGTCTATGATTTGAACCATTCATGTGACACTAGTAATAGATTCCGATGCTTCACTTCAGATTTACTGTATTCCTCTGACCTTCTTATTGACGATGAAACACAGAAATTGCATCGGAATTAAATACAAAAGGCACAATGCCGAACTAAGTACAGGAAAAATGACTCTTCTTACTGTCTATGATTTGAACCATTCCTGTGACACTAGTTATACATTCCGATGCTTTACTTCAGGTTTACTGTATTCCTCTGACCTTCGTATTGACGATGAAACACAGAAAATGCGTCGGAATTAAATACAAAATGCACAATGCCGACTTAAGTACAAGAAAACTGACTCTTCTTACTGTCTATGGTTTGAACCATTAGTGTGACACTAGTTATAGATTCCGATGCTTCACTTCAGGTTCACTGTATCCCTCTGACCATCGTATTGACTATGAAACACTGAAATTGCATCGGAATTAAATACAAACGGCACAATTCCGACTTAAGTACAAGAAAACTGACACTTCTTACTGTCTATGTTTGAACCATTCCTGTGACACTAGTTATAGAATCCGATGCTTCACTTCAGGTTTACTGTACTCCTCTGACCTTCTTATTGACGATGAAACACAGAATTTGCATCGGAATTAAATACAAAAGGCACAATGCCGACTTAAGTACAAGAAAACTGACTCCTCTTACTGTCTATGTTTTGAACCATTCCTGTGACACTAGTTATAGAGTCCGATGCTTCACTTCAGGTTTACTGTATCCCTCTGACCATCTTATTGACGACGAAACACAGAAATTGCATCGAAATTAAATGCAAAAGGGACAATGCAGATTTAAATACAATAAAACTGACTCTTCTTACTGTCTATGTTTTGAACCATTCATGTGACACTATTTATAGATTCCGATGCTTCACTTCAGGTTTACTGTATCCCTCTGACCTTCTTATTGGTGACGAAACACAGAAATTGTATCGGAATTACATACAAAAGGCTCAATGCTGATTTAAATACAAGAAAAGTGACTCTTCCTACTGTCAATGCTTTGAACCATTCCTGTGACACTACTTATAGATTCTGATACTTCATTTCAGCTTTACTGTATCCCTCTGACCTTCTTATTGACGATGAAACACAGAAATTGCATCGGAATTAAATGCAAAAGGCACAATGCCGACTTATGTACAAGAAAACTGACTCTTCTTACTGTCTATGTTTTGATCCATTCATGTGAAACTCATTATAGATTCCGATGCTTTACTTCAGGTTTACTGTATCCCTCTGACCTTCTTATTGACGATGAAACTCAGAAATTGCATCGGAATTAAATACAAAATGCACAATGCCGAACTAAGTACAGGAAAACTGACTCTTCTTACTGTCTATGATTTGAACCAATCCTGTGACACTAGTTATACATTCCGATGCTTTACTTCAGGTTTACTGTATTCCTCTGACCTTCGTATTGACGATGAAACACAGAAAATGCATCGGAATTAAATACAAAATGCACAATGCCGACTTAAGTACAAGAAAACTGACTCTTCTTACTGTCTATGGTTTGAACCATTAGTGTGACACTAGTTATAGATTCCGATGCTTCACTTCAGGTTCACTGTATCCCTCTGACCATCGTATTGACGATGAAACACTGAAATTGCATCGGAATTAAATACAAACGGCACAATTCCGACTTAAGTACAAGAAAACTGACACTTCTTACTGTCTATGTTTGAACCATTCCTGTGACACTAGTTATAGAATCCGATGCTTCACTTCAGGTTTACTGTATGCCTCTGACCTTCTCATTGACGAGGAAACACAGAAATTGCATCGGAAATAAATAGAAACGCCACAATGCCTACTTAAGTACAAGAAGACTGACTCTTCTTACTGGCTATGTTTTGAACCATCCTGTGACACTAGTTATAGATTCCGATGCTTGACTTCAGTTTTACTGTATCCCTTGGACCTTCTTATTGACGATGAAACACAGAAATTGCATCGGAATTAAATACAAAAGGCACAATGCCGACTTAATTGCAACAAGACTGACTCTTCTTACTGACTATGTTTTGAACCATTCCTGTGACACTAGTTATATATTCCGATGCTTCACTTCAGGTTTACTGTATCCCTCTGACCTTCTTATTGACGATGAAACACAGAAATTGCATCGGAATGAAATACAAAAGGCATAATCCCGACTTAAGTACAAGAAAACTGACTCTTCTTACTGTCTATGTTTGAACCATTCCTGTGACACTAGTTACAAAATCCGATGCTTCACTTCAGGTTTACTGTATGCCTCTGACCTTCTTATTGACGAAGAAACACAGAAATTGCATCGGAATTAAATACAAAAGGCACAATGCCGACTTAAGTACAAGAAAACTGACTCCTCTTACTGGCTATGTTTTGAACCATTCCTGTGACACCAGTTATAGATTCTGATGCTTCACTTCATGTTTACTGTATCCCTCTGACCTTCGTATTGACGATGAAACACAGAAATTGCATCGGAATTAAATACAGAAGGCACAATGCCGACTTAAGTACAAGAAAACTGACTCTTCTTACTGTCTATGTTTTGAACCAATCCTGTGACACTAGTTATAGATTCCGATGCTTCACTTCAGGATCACTGTATCCCTCTGACCTTCTTATTGACGATGAAACACAGAAATGCATCGGAATTAAATAGAAAAGGCACAATGCCGACTTATGTACAACAATACTGACCCATCTTACTGTCTATGTTTTGAACCGTCCCTGTGACACTAGTTATAGATTCCGATGCTTCACTCCAGGTTTACTGTATCCCTTGGACCTTCTTACTGACGATGAAACACAGAAATTGCATCGGAATTAAATGAAAAAGGCACAATGCCGACTTAAGTACAAGAAGACTGACTCTTCTTACTGACTATGCTTTGAACCATTCCTGTGACACTTACTATAGATTCCGATACTTCACTTCAGGTATACTGTATCCCTCTGACCTTCTTAGTGACGATGAAACACAGAAATTGCATCGGAATTAAATTCAAAAGGCACAATTCCGAATTAAGTACAAGAAGACTGACACTTCTTACTGTCTATGTTTTGAACCATTCCTGTGACACTAGTTGTAGACTCCGATGCTTCACTCCAGGTTTACTGTATCCCTTGGACCCTCTTATCGACGATGAAACACAGAAATTGCATCTGAATTAAATACAAAAGGCGCAATGCCGACTAAAGTACAAGAAGAGTGACCCTTCTGACGGTCTATGCTTTGAACCATTCCTGTGACACTAGTTATAGATTCCGGTGCTTGACTCCAGGTTTACAGTATCCCTTGGACCTTCTTATTGACGATGATACACAGAAATGCGTCAGAATTAAATAGAAAGGGCACAATGCCGACATAAGTACAAGAAGACTGACGCTTCTTACTGACTATGTTTTGAACCATTCCTGTGACACTAGTTATAGATTCAGATGCTTCACTTCAGGTTTACTGTATCCCTTGGACCTTCTTATTGACGATGAATTACAGATATTGCATCGGAATTAAATAGAAAAGGCACAATGCCGACTTAAGTACAAGAAGACTGACTCTTCTTACTGTTTATGATTTGAACCATTCCTGTGACACTAGGTATAGATTCCGATGCTACACTCCAGGTTTATTGTATCCCTTGGACCTTCTTATTGTCGATGAAACACAGAAATTGCATCGGAGTTAAATACAAAAGGCACAATGCCGACTAAAGTACCAGAAGACTGACTCTTCTTACAGTCCATGTTTCGAACCATTCCTGTGACACTAGTTATAGATTCCGGTGCTTCACTCCATGTTTACTGTATCCCTTGGACCTTCATATTGAAGAAGAAACACAGAAATTGTATCAGAATTAAATAGTAAAAGCACAATGCCGACTTAAGTACAAGAGGACTGACGCTTCTTACTGACTATGTTTGAACCATTCTTGTGACACTAGTTATAGATTCCGATGCTTCACTTCAGGTTTACTGTATCCCTCTGACCTTCTTATTGACGAAGAAACACAGAAATTGCATCCTAATTAAATACAATAGTCGCAATGCCGACTTAAGTACAAGAAGAATGACTCTTCTTACTGACATGTTTGAACCATTCTTGTGACAGTAGTTATAGATTCCGATGCTTCACTTCAGGTTTACTGTATCCCTCTGACCTTCTTATTGACGATGAAACACAGAAATTGCAACGGAATTAAATACAAAAGGAACAATGCCGGCTTAAGTACAAGAAGACTGACTCTTCTTATGTCTATGTCTTGAACCTTACCTGTGACTATAGTTATAGATTCCGATGCTTCACTTCAGGTTTACTGTATCCCTCTGACCTTCTTATTGACGATGAAACACAGAAATTGCATCGGAATTAAATACAAAAGGCACAATGCCGACTTAAGTACAAGAAGACTGACTCTTCTTACTGTCTCTGTTTTGAACCATTCCTGTGACACTAGTTATACATTCCGATGCTTCACTTCAGGTCTACTGGATCCCTTGGACCTTCGTGTTGACGATGAAACACAGAAATTGCATCGAAATTAAACACAAAAGGCACAATGCCGATTTAAGTACAAAGAGACTGACTGTTCTTACTGACTATGTTTTGAACCATTCCTGTGACACTAGTTATAGATTCCGATGCTTCACTTCAGGTTTCCTGTATCCCTCTGACCTTCTTATTGACGATGAAACACAGAAATTGCATCGGAATTAAATACAAAAGGCACAATGCCGACTTAAGTACAAGAAGACTGACCCTTTTTACTGACTATGTTTTGAACCATTCCTGTGACACCAATTATAGATTCCGATGCTTCACTTCAGGTTTACTGTATCCCTTGGACCTTGTTATTGACGATGAAACACAGAAATTGCATCGGAATTAAGTACAAAAGGCTCAATGCCGACTTAAGTACAAGAAAACTGACTCTTCTTACTGACTATGTTTTGAACCAATCCTGTGACACTAGTTATAGATCCCGATGATTCACTTCAGGTTTACTGTATCCCTCTGACCATCATATAGACGAGGATACACAGAAATTGCATCGGAATTAAATAGAAAAGCCACAATGCCCAATTAAATACATGAAGACTGACTCTTCTTGCTGGCTATGTTTTGAATCATCCTGTGACATTAGTTATAGGTACCCATGCTTATCTTCTGGTTTACTGTATCCCTTGGAGCTTCCAATTGACGATGAAACACCGATATTGCATCGGAATTAAATACAAAAGGCACAGTGCCGACTTAAGTACAAGAAGACTGACTCTTCTTACTGTCTATGCTTTGAACCAATCCTGTGACACTAGTTATAGATTCCGATGCTTCACTTCAGGATCACTGTATCCCTCTGACCTTCTTATTGACGATGAAACGCTGATATTGCATCGGAATTAAATACAAAATGCTTAATCCCGACTTAAGTACAAGAAAACTGACTCTTCTTACTGTCTATGTTTTAAACCATTCCTATGACACTAGTTATGGATTCCGATGCTTCACTTCAGGTTTACTGTATCCCTCTGACCTTCTTATTGACGATGAAACACAGAAAATGCATCGAAATTAAATACAAAAGGCACAATGCTGATTTAAATACAGGAAAACGGACTCTTCTTACTTTCTATGATTTGAACCATTCTTGTGTCACTAATTATAGATTCCGATGCTTCACTTCAGGTTTACTGTATCCCTCTAACCTTCTTATTGACGATGAAACACAGAAATTGCATCGGAATTAAATACAAAAGGCACAATGCCGACTTAAGTACAAGAAGACTGACTCTTCTTATTGTCTCTGTTTTGAACCATTCCTGTGACACTAGTTATACATTCCGATGCTTCAATTCAATTCTACTGTATCCCTAGGCCCGCCTTATTGACGATGAAACACAGAAATTGAATCGGAATTAAATACAAAATTCACAATGCCGACTTAAGTACAAGAAAACTGACTCTTCTTCCTGTCTATGTTTTGAACCATTCCTATGACACTAGTTATAGATTCCGATGCTTCACTTCAGGTTTACTGTATTCATCTGACCTTCTTATTGACGATGAAACACAGAAATTGCATCGGAATTAAATACAAAAGGCACAATGCCGACTGAAGTACAAGAAAACTGACTCTTCTTACTGGCTATGTTTTGAACCTTTCCTGTGACACTAGTTATAGATTCCGATGCTTTACTTCAGGTTTACTGTATCCCTCTGACCTCCTGTTGACGATGAAACACAGAATTTGCATCGGAATTAAATACAAAAGGCACAATGCCGACTTAAGTACAAGAAAACTGACTCTTCTTACTGTCTATGTTTTGAACCATTCCTGTGACACTAGTTGTATAGTCCGATGCTTCAGTTTAGGTTTACTGTATCCCTCTGACCATCTTATTGACGATGAAACACAGAAATTGCATCGAAATTAAATACAAAAGGCACAATGCAGATTTAAATACAATAAAACTGACTCTTCTTACTGTCTATGTTTTGGACCATTCATGTGACACTAATTATAGATTCCGATGCTTCACTTCAGGTTTACTGTATCCCTCTGACCTTCTTATTGGCGACGAAACACAGAAATTGCATCGGAATTACATACAAAAGCCTCAATGCTGATTTAAATACAAGAAAACTGACTCCTCATACTGTCTATGCTTTGAACCATGCATGTGACACTATTTATAGATTCCGTTGCTTCACTTCAGGTTTACTGTATCCCTCTGACCTTCTTATTGACGATGAATCACAGAAACTGCATCGGAATTAAACACAAAAGGCACAAAGCCGACTTAAGTACAAGTAAACTGACTCTTCTTACTATCTATGTTTAAACCGTTCCTGCGACACTAGTTATAGATTCTGATGCTTCACGTCTGGTTTACTGTATGCCTCTGACCTTCTTATTGACGATGAATCACAGAAATTGCATCGGAATTAAACACGAAAGGCACAATGCCGACTTAAGTACAAGAAAACTGACTTTTCTTACTGTCTATGTTTTGAACCATTCCTGTGACACTACTTATAGATTCCGTTGCTTCACTTCAGGTTTACTGTATCCCTCTGACCTTCTTATTGACGATGAATCACAGAAACTGCATCGGAATTAAACACAAAAGGCACAAAGCCGACTTAAGTACAAGTAAACTGACTCTTCTTACTGTCTAAGTTTAAACCGTTCCTGCGACACTAGTTATAGATTCTGATGCTTCACGTCTGGTTTACTGTATGCCTCTGACCTTCTTATTGACGATGAATCACAGAAATTGCATCGGAATTAAACACGAAAGGCACAATGCCGACTTAAGTACAAGAAAACTGACTTTTCTTACTGTCTATGTTTTGAACCATTCCTGTGACACTGCTTATAGATTCCGATGCTTCACTTCAGGTTTACTGTATCCCTCTGACCTTCTTATTGACGATGAAACACAGAAATTGCTTCGGAATTAAATACAAAAGGCACAATGAAGACTTAAGTACAAGATAACTGACACTTCTTACTGTCTATGTTTTGAACCATTCCAGTGACACTAGTTATAGATTCCGATACTTCACTTCAGGTTTACTGTATCCCTCTGACCTTCTTTTTGACCATGAAACACAGAAATTGCACCGGAATTAAATACAAAATGCACAATGCCGACTTAAGTACAAGATAACTGACACTTCTTACTGTCTATGTTTTGAACCACTCCAGTGACACTAGTTATAGATTCCGATGCTTCACTTCAGGTTTACTGTATACCTGTGACTTCCTGTTGACGATGAAACACAGAAATTGCATCCGAATTAAATACAAAACGCACAATGCCGACTTAAGTACAAGAAAACTGACTATTCTTACTGTCTATGTTTTGAACCATTCCTGCGACACTAGATATAGATTCCGATGCTTCACTTCAAGTATACTGCATCCCTCCGACCTTCTTATTGACGATGAAACACAGAAATTGCATCGAAATTAAATACAAAAGGCACAATGCTGATTTAAATACAAAAAAACTGACTCTTCTTACTGTCTATGTTTTGAACCATTTATGTGACACTAATTATAGATTCCGATGCTTCACTTCAGGTTTACTGTATCCCTCTGACCTTCTTATTGACGATGAAACACAGAAATTGCATCGGAATTTTATACAAAAGGCACAATGCCGATCTAAGTACAGGAAAACTGACTCTTCTTACTGTCTATGATTTGAACCATTCCTGCGACACTAGTTATAGATTCCGATGCTTCACTTCAGGTTTACTGTATTCCTCTGACCTTCTTATTGACGATGAAACTCAGAAATTGCATCGGAATTAAATACAAAAGGCACAATGCCGAACTAAGTACAGGAAAACTGACTCTTCTTACTGTCTATGGTTTGAACCATTAGTGTGACACTAGTTATAGATTCCGATGCTACACTTCAGGTTCACTGTATCCCTCTGACCATCTTATTGACGATGAAACACTGAAATTGCATCGGAATTAAATATAAACGGCACAATGCCGACTTAAGTACAAGAAAACTGACTCTTCTTACCGTCTATGTTTGAACCATTCCTGTGACACTAGTTATAGAATCCGATGCTTCACTTCAGGTTTACTGTATGCCTCTGACCTTCTTATTGCTGATGAAACACAGAAATTGCACCGGAATTAAATACAAATAACACAATGAACACTTAAGTACAAGAAAACTGACTCTTCTTACTGTCTATGTTTTGAACCATTCCTGTGACACTAGTTATAGATTCCGATGCTTTACTTCAGGTTTACTGTATCCCTCTGACCTTCTTATTGACGATTAAACACAGAAATTGCATCGGAATTAAATACAAAAGGCATAATCCCGACTTAAGTACAAGAAAACTGACTCTTCTTACTGTCTATGCTTTGAACCAATCCTGTGACACTAGTTATAGATTCCGATGCTTCACTTCAGGATCACTGTATCCCTTGGACCTTCTTACTGACGATGAAACACAGAAATTGCATCGGAATTAAATGAAAAAGGCACAATGCCGACTTAAGTACAAGAAGACTGACTCCTCTTACTGACTATGCTTTGAACCATTCCTGTGACACTTCGATGCTTCACTTCAGGATCACTGTATCCCTTGGACCTTCTTACTGACGATGAAACACAGAAATTGCATCGGAATTAAATGAAAAAGGCACAATGCCGACTTAAGTACAAGAAGACTGACTCTTCTTAGTGACTATGCTTTGAACCATTCCTGTGACACTTATTATAGATTCCGATACTTCACTTCAGGTATACTGTATCCCTCTGACCTTCTAGTGACGATGAAACACAGAAATTGCATCGGAATTAAATACAAAATTCACAATGCCGATTTAAGTACAAGAAAACTGACTCTTCTTACTGTCTATGTTTTGAACCATTCCTGTTACACTAGTTATAGATTCTGATGCTTCACTTCAGGTTTACTGTATACCTGTGACCTTCTTATTGACGATGAAACACAGAAGTTGCATCGGAATTAAATACAAAAGGCATAATCCCGACTTAAGTACAAGAAAACTGACTCTTCTTACTGTCTATGTTTTAAACCATTCCGATGACACTAGTTACGGATTCCGATGCTTCACTTCAGGTTTACTGTATCCCTCTGACCTTCTTATAGACGATGAAACACAGAAAATGCATCGAAATTAAATACAAAAGGCACAATGCTGATTTAAATACAGGAAAACTGACTCTTCTTACTTTCTATGATTTGAACCATTCATGTGTCACTAATTATAGATTCCGATGCTTCACTTCAGATTTACTGTATCCCTCTGACCTTCTTATTGACGATGAAACACAGAAATTTCATCGGAATTAAATACAAAATTCACAATGCCGACTTAAGTACCAGAAAACTGACTCTTCTTACTGTCTATGTTTTGAACCATTCCTATGACACTACTTATAGATTCCGATGCTTCACTTCAGGTTTACTGTATTCATCTGACCTTCTTATTGACGATGAAACACAGAAATTGCATCGGAATTAAATACAAAAGGCACAAAGCCGACTTAAGTACAAGAAAACTGACTCTTCTTACTGGCTATGTTTTGAACCTTTCCTCTGACACTAGTTATAGATTCCGATGCTTTACTTCAGGTTTACTGTATCCCTCTGACCTCCTATTAACGATGAAACACAGAATTTGCATCGGAATTAAATACAAAAGGCACAATGCCGACTTAAGTACAAGAAAACTGACTCTTCTTACTGTCTATGTTTTGAACCATTCCAGTGACACTAGTTGTATTGTACGATGCTTCAGTTTAGGTTTACTGTATCCCTCTGACAGTCTTATTGACGATGAAACACAGAAATTGCATCGACATTAAATTCAAAAGGCACAATGCAGATTTTAACACAATAAAACTGACTCTTCATACTGTCTATGCTTTGAACCATTCATGTGACACTATTTATAGATTCCGTTGCTTCACTTCAGGTTTACTGTATCCCTCTGACCTTCTTATTGACGATGAATCACAGAAACTGCAACGGAATTAAACACAAAAGGCACAAAGCCGACTTAAGTACAAGTAAACTGACTCTTCTTACTGTCTATGCTTAAACCGTTCCTGCGACACTAGTTATAGATTCTGATGCTTCACGTCTGGTTTACTGTATGCCTCTGACCTTCTTATTGACGATGAATCACAGAAATTGCATCGGAATTAAACACAAAAGGCACAATGCCGACTTAAGTACAAGAAAACTGACTTTTCTTACTGTCTATGTTTTGAACCATTCCTGTGACACTACTTATAGATTCCGATGCTTCACTTCAGGTTTACTGTATCCCTCCGACCTTCTTATTGACGATGGAACACAGAAATTGCATCGGAATTAAATACAAAAGGCACAATACCGACTTATGTACAAGAAAACTGACTCTTCTTACTGTCTATGTTTTGATCCATTCATGTGGAACTCATTATAGATTCCGATGCTTTACTTCAGGTTTACTGTATCCCTCTGACCTTCTTATTGACGATGAAACACAGAAATTGCTTCGGAATTAAATACAAAAGGCACAATCCCGACTTAAGTACAAGAAAACTGACTCTTCTTACTGTCTATGCTTTGAACCAATCCTGTGACACTAGTTATAGATTCCGATGCTTCACTTCAGGATCACTGTATCCCTTGGACCTTCTTACTGACGATGAAACACAGAAATTGCATCGGAATTAAATGAAAAAGGCACAATGCCGACTTAAGTACAAGAAGACTGACTCCTCTTACTGACTATGCTTTGAACCATTCCTGTGACACTTCGATGCTTCACTTCAGGATCACTGTATCCCTTGGACCTTCTTACTGACGATGAAACACAGAAATTGCATCGGAATTAAATGAAAAAGGCACAATGCCGACTTAAGTACAAGAAGACTGACTCTTCTTAGTGACTATGCTTTGAACCCATTCCTGTGACACTTATTATAGATTCCGATACTTCACTTCAGGTATACTGTATCCCTCTGACCTTCTAGTGACGATGAAACACAGAAATTGCATCGGAATTAAATACAAAATTCACAATGCCGATTTAAGTACAAGAAAACTGACTCTTCTTACTGTCTATGTTTTGAACCATTCCTGTTACACTAGTTATAGATTCTGATGCTTCACTTCAGGTTTACTGTATACCTGTGACCTTCTTATTGACGATGAAACACAGAAGTTGCATCGGAATTAAATACAAAAGGCATAATCCCGACTTAAGTACAAGAAAACTGACTCTTCTTACTGTCTATGTTTTAAACCATTCCGATGACACTAGTTACGGATTCCGATGCTTCACTTCAGGTTTACTGTATCCCTCTGACCTTCTTATAGACGATGAAACACAGATAATGCATCGAAATTAAATACAAAAGGCACAATGCTGATTTAAATACAGGAAAACTGACTCTTCTTACTTTCTATGATTTGAACCATTCATGTGTCACTAATTATAGATTCCGATGCTTCACTTCAGATTTACTGTATCCCTCTGACCTTCTTATTGACGATGAAACACAGAAATTTCATCGGAAATAAATACAAAATTCACAATGCCGACTTAAGTACCAGAAAACTGACTCTTCTTACTGTCTATGTTTTGAACCATTCCTATGACACTACTTATAGATTCCGATGCTTCACTTCAGGTTTACTGTATTCATCTGACCTTCTTATTGACGATGAAACACAGAAATTGCATCGGAATTAAATACAAAAGGCACAAAGCCGACTTAAGTACAAGAAAACTGACTCTTCTTACTGGCTATGTTTTGAACCTTTCCTCTGACACTAGTTATAGATTCCGATGCTTTACTTCAGGTTTACTGTATCCCTCTGACCTCCTATTAACGATGAAACACAGAATTTGCATCGGAATTAAATACAAAAGGCACAATGCCGACTTAAGTACAAGAAAACTGACTCTTCTTACTGTCTATGTTTTGAACCATTCCCAGTGACACTAGTTGTATTGTACGATGCTTCAGTTTAGGTTTACTGTATCCCTCTGACAGTCTTATTGACGATGAAACACAGAAATTGCATCGACATTAAATTCAAAAGGCACAATGCAGATTTTAACACAAATAAAACTGACTCTTCATACTGTCTATGCTTTGAACCATTCATGTGACACTATTTATAGATTCCGTTGCTTCACTTCAGGTTTACTGTATCCCTCTGACCTTCTTATTGACGATGAATCACAGAAACTGCAACGGAATTAAACACAAAAAGGCACAAAGCCGACTTAAGTACAAGTAAACTGACTCTTCTTACTGTCTATGCTTAAACCGTTCCTGCGACACTAGTTATAGATTCTGATGCTTCACGTCTGGTTTACTGTATGCCTCTGACCTTCTTATTGACGATGAATCACAGAAATTGCATCGGAATTAAACACAAAAGGCACAATGCCGACTTAAGTACAAGAAAACTGACTTTTCTTACTGTCTATGTTTTGAACCATTCCTGTGACACTACTTATAGATTCCGATGCTTCACTTCAGGTTTACTGTATCCCTCCGACCTTCTTATTGACGATGGAACACAGAAATTGCATCGGAATTAAATACAAAAGGCACAATACCGACTTATGTACAAGAAAACTGACTCTTCTTACTGTCTATGTTTTGATCCATTCATGTGGAACTCATTATAGATTCCGATGCTTTACTTCAGGTTTACTGTATCCCTCTGACCTTCTTATTGACGATGAAACACAGAAATTGCTTCGGAATTAAATACAAAAGGCACAATGCCGACTTAAGTACAAGATAACTGACACTTCTTACTGTCTATGTTTTGAACCATTACAGTGACACTAGTTATAGATTCTGATACTTCACTTCAGGTTTACTGTATCCCTCTGACCTTCTTTTTGACGATGAAACACAGAAATTGCATCGGAATTAATACAAAATGCACAATGCCGACTTAAGTACAAGATAACAGACACTTCTTACTGTCTATGTTTTGAACCATTCCAGTGACACTAGTTATAGATTCCGATGCTTCACTTCAGGTTTACTGTATACCTGTGACCTCCTATTGACGATGAAACACAGAAATTTGCATCCGAATTAAATACAAAAGGCACAATGCCGACTTAAGTACAAGAAAACTGACTATTCTTACTGTCTATGTTTTGAACCATTCCTGCGACACTAGATATAGATTCCGATGCTTCACTTCAAGTATACTGCATCCCTCTGACCTTCTTATTGACGATGAAACACAGAAATTGCATCGAAAATAAATACAAAAGGCACAATGCTGATTTAAATACAAGAAAACTGACTCTTCTTACTGTCTATGATTGAACCATTCATGTGACACTAATTATAGATTCCGACGCTTCACTTCAGGTTTACTGTATCACTCTGACCTTCTTATTGACGATGAAACTCAGAAATTGCATCGGAATTAAATACAAAAGGCACAATGCTGAACTAAGTACAGGATAACTGACTCTTCTTACTGTCTATGATTTGAACCATTCCTGTGACACTAGTTATACATTCCGATGCTTTACTTCAGGTTTACTGTATTCCTCTGACCTTCTTATTGACGATGAAAACACAGAAATTGCATCGGAATTAAATACAAAATGCACAATGCCGACTTAAGTTCAAGAAAACTGACTCTTCTTACTGTCTATGGTTTGAACCATTAGTGTGACACTAGTTATAGATTCTGATGCTTCACTTCAAGTTTACTGTATCCCTCGGACCTTCTTACTGCCTATGAAACACAGAAATTGCATCGGAATTAAATACTAAAAGGCACAATGCCGACTTAAGTACAAGAAGACTGACTCTTCTTACTGTTTATGATTTGAACCATTCCTGTGACACTAGGTATAGATTCCGATGCTTCACTCCAGGTTTACTGCATCCCTCTGACCTTCTTATTGACGATGAAACACAGAAATTGCATCGAAATTAAATACAAAAGGCACAATGCTGATTTAAATACAAGAAAACTGACTCTTCTTACTGTCTATGTTTTGAACCATTCATCTGACACTATTTATAGATTCCGATGCTTCACTTCAGGTTTACTGTATTCCTCTGACCTTCTTATTGACGATGAAACACAGAAATTGCATCGGAATTTTATACAAAAGGCACAATGCCGAACTAAGTACAGGAAAACTGACTTTTCTTACTGTCTATGTTTTGAACCATTCATGTGACACTAATTATAGATTCCGATGCCTCACTTCAGGTTTACTGTATCCCTCTGACCTTCTTATTGACGATGAAACACAGAAATTGCATCGGAATTTTATACAAACGGCACAATGCCGACTTAAGTACAAGAAAACTGACTCTTCTTACCGTCTATGTTTGAACCATTCCTGTGACACTAGTTATAGAATCCGATGCTTCACTTCAGGTTTACTGTATGCCTCTGACCTTCTTATTGCTGATGAAACACAGAAATTGCATCGGAATTAAATACAAAAGGCACAATGAACACTTAAGTACAAGTAAACTGACTCTTCTTACTGTCTATGCTTAAACCGTTCCTGCGACACTAGTTATAGATTCTGATGCTTCACGTCTGGTTTACTGTATGCCTCTGACCTTCTTATTGACGATGAATCACAGAAATTGCATCGGAATTAAACACAAAAGGCACAATGCCGACTTAAGTACAAGAAAACTGACTTTTCTTACTGTCTATGTTTTGAACCATTCCTGTGACACTACTTACAGATTCCGATGCTTCACTTCAGGTTTACTGTATAACTCCGACCTTCTTATTGACGATGAAACACAGAAATTGCATCGGAATTAAATACAAAAGGCACAATACCGACTTATGTACAAGAAAACTGACTCTTCTTACTGTCTATGTTTTGATCCATTCATGTGGAACTCATTATAGATTCCGATGCTTTACTTCAGGTTTACTGTATCCCTCTGACCTTCTTATTGACGATGAAACACAGAAGTTGTTCGGAATTAAATACAAAAGGCACAATGCCGACTTAAGTACAAGATAACTGACACTTCTTACTGTCTATGTTTTGAACCATTCCAGTGACACTAGTTATAGATTCCGATACTTCACTTCAGGTTTACTGTATCCCTCTGACCTTCTTATTGACGATGAAACACAGAAATTGCATCGGAATTAAATACAAAATGCACAATGCCGACTTAAGTACAAGATAACTGACACTTCTTACTGTCTATGTTTGAACCATTCCAGTGACACTAGTTATAGATTCCGATGCTTCACTTCAGGTTTACTGTATACCTGTGACCTCCTATTGACGATGAAACACAGAATTTGCATCCGAATTAAATACAAAAGGCACAATGCCGACTTAAGTACAAGAAAACTGACTATTCTTACTGTCTATGTTTTGAACCATTCCTGCGACACTAGATATAGATTCCGATGCTTCACTTCAAGTATACAGCATCCCTCTGACCTTCTTATTGACGATGAAACACAGAAATTGCATCGAAATTAAATACAAAAGGCACAATGCTGATTTAAATACAAGAAAACTGACTCTTCTTACTGTCTATGTTTGAACCATTCATGTGACACTAATTATAGATTCCGATGCTTCACTTCAGGTTTACTGTATCCCTCTGACCTTCTTATTGATGATGAAACTCAGAAATTGCATCGGAATTAAATACAAAAGGCACAATGCTGAACTAAGTACAGGAAAACTGACTCTTCTTACTGTCTATGATTTGAACCATTCCTGTGACACTAGTTATACATTCCGATGCTTTACTTCAGGTTTACTGTATTCCTCTGACCTTCTTATTGACGATGAAACACAGAAATTGCATCGGAATTAAATACAATATGCACAATGCCGACTTAAGATCAAGAAAACTGACTCTTCTTACTGTCTATGGTTTGAACCATTAGTGTGACACTAGTTATAGATTCTGATGCTTCACTTCAGGTTTACTGTATCCCTCGGACCTTCTTACTGCCTATGAAACACAGAAATTGCATCGGAATTAAATACTAAAAGGCACAATGCCGACTTAAGTACAAGAAGACTGACTCTTCTTACTGTTTATGATTTGAACCATTCCTGTGATATAGGTATAGATTCCGATGCTTCACTCCAGTTTTACTGCATCCCTCTGACCTTCTTATTGACGATGAAACACAGAAATTGCATCGAAATTAAATACAAAAGGCACAATGCTGATTTAAATACAAGAAAACTGACTCTTCTTACTGTCTATGTTTTGAACCATTCATGTGACACTAATTATAGATTCCGATGCTTCACTTCAGGTTTACTGTATTCCTCTGACCTTCTTATTGACGATGAAACACAGAAATTGCATCGGAATATTATACAAAAGGCACAATGCCGAACTAAGTACAGGAAAACTGACTCTTCTTACTGTCTATGTTTTGAACCATTCATGTGACACTAATTATAGATTCCGATGCTTCACTTCAGGTTTACTGTATCCCTCTGACCTTCTTATTGACGATGAAACACAGAAATTGCATCGGAATTTTATACAAACGGCACAATGCCGACTTAAGTACAAGAAAACTGACTCTTCTTACCGTCTATGTTTGAACCATTCCTGTGACACTAGTTATAGAATCCGATGCTTCACTTCAGGTTTACTGTATCCCTCTGACCTTCTTAGTGACGATGAAACACAGAAATTGCATCGGAATTAAATACAAAAGGCACAATGAACACTTAAGTAAAAGAAAACTAACTCTTCTTACTGTCTATGTTTTGAACCATTCCTGTGACACTAGTTATAGATTCCGATGCTTTACTTCAGGTTTACTGTATCCCTCTGACCTGCTTATTGACGATTAAACACAGAAATTGCATCGGAATTAAATACAAAAGGCATAATCCCGACTTAAGTACAAGAAAACTGACTCCTCTTACTGTCTATGTTTTGAACCATTCCTGTGACACCAGTTATAGATTCTGATGCTTCACTTCATGTTTACTGTATCCCTCTGACCTTCGTATTGACGATGAAACACAGAAATTGCATCGCAATTAAATACAAAAGGCACAATGCCGACTTATGTACAAGAAAACTGACTCATCTTACTGTCTATGCTTTGAACCAATCCTGTGACACTAGTTATAGATTCCGATGCTTCACTTCAGGATCACTGTATCCCTTGGACCTTCTTACTGACGATGAAACACAGAAATTGCATCGCAATTAAATGAAAAAGGCACAATGACGACTTAAGTACAAGAAGACTGACTCTTCTTACTGACTATGCTTTGAACCATTTCTGTGACACTTCGATGCTACACTTCAGGATCACTGTATCCCTTGGACCTTCTTACTGACGATGAAACACAGAAATTGCATCGGAATTAAATGAAAAAGGCACAATGCCGACTTAAGTACAAGAAGACTGACTCTTCTTACTGACTATGCTTTGTACCATTCCTGTGACACTTATTATAGATTCCGATACTTCACTTCAGGTATACTGTATCCCTCTGACCTTCTTAGTGACGATGAAACACAGAAATTGCATCGGAATTAAATTCAAAAGGCACAATGCCGAATTAAGTACAAGAAGACTGACACTTCTTACTGTCTATGTTTTGAACCATTCCTGTGACACTAGTTGTAGACTCCGATGCTTCACTCCAGGTTTACTGTATCCCTTGGACCCTCTTATCGACGATGAAACACAGAAATTGCATCTGAATTAAATACAAAAGGCACAATGCCGACTAAAGTACAAGAAGACTGACCCTTCTGACAGTCTATGCTTTGAACCATTCCTGTGACACTAGTTATAGATTCCGGTGCTTCACTCCATGTTTACAGTATCCCTTGGACCTTCTTATTGACGATGATACACAGAAATTGCATCAGAATTAAATAGAAAAGGCACAATGCCGACATAAGTACAAGAAGACTGACGCTTCTTACTGACTATATTTGAACCATTCCTGTGACACTAGTTATAGATTCCGATGCTTCACTTCAGGTTTACTGTATCCCTTGGACCTTCTTATTGACGATGAATTACAGAAATTGCATCGGAATTAAATAGAAAAGGCACAATGCCGACTTAAGTACAAGAAGACTGACTCTTCTTACTGTTTATGATTTGAACCATTCCTGTGACACTAGGTATAGATTCCGATGCTTCACTCCAGGTTTACTGCATCCCTTGGACCTTCTTATTGACGATGAAACACAGAAATTTCATCGGAGTTAAATACAAAAGGCACAATGCCGACTAAAGTACCAGAAGACTGACTCTTCTTCCAGCCCATGTTTCGAACCATTCCTGTCACACTAGTTATAGATTCCGGTGCTTCACTCCATGTTTACTGTATCCCTTGGACCTTCATATTGAAGATGAAACACAGAAAGTGTATCAGAATTAAATAGAAAAGGCACAATGCCGACTTAAGTACAAGAGGACTGACGCTTCTTACTGACTATGTTTGAACCATTCCTGTGACAATAGTTATAGATTCCGATGCTTCACTTCAGGTTTACTGTATCCCTCTCACCTTCTTATTGACGATAAAACACAGAAATTGCATCGGAATTAAATACAATAGTCGCAATGCCGACTTAAGTACAAGAAGAATGACTCTTCTTACTGACAAGTTTGAACCATTCTTGTGACACTAGTTATAGATTCCGATGCTTCACTTCAGGTTTACTGTATCCCTCTGACCTTCTTATTGACGATGAAACACAGAAATTGCAACGGAATTAAATACAAAAGGCACAATGCCGACTTAAGTAAAAGAAGACTGACTCTTCTTATATCTATGTCTTGAACCTTTCCTGTGACTATAGTTATAGATTCCGATGCTTCACTTCATTTTTACTGTATCCCTCTGACCTTCTTATTGACGTTGAAACACAGAAATTGCATCGGAATTAAATACAAAAGGCACAATGAAGACTTAAGTACAAGAAGACTGACTCTTCTTACTGTCTCTGTTTTGAACCATTCCTGTGACACTAGTTATACATTCCGATGCTTCAATTCAGGTCTACTGTATGCCTAGGCCCGTCTTATTGACGATGAAACACAGAAATTGAATCGGAATTAAATACAAAAGGCACAATGACGACTTAAGTACAAGAAGACTGACTCTTTTTACTGACTATGTTTTGAACCATTCCTGTGACACTAATTATAGATTCCGATGCTACACTTCAGGTTTACTGTATCCCTTGGACCTTGTTATTGACGATGAAACACAGAAATTGCATCGGAATTAAGTACAAAAGGCTCAATGCCGACTTAAGTACAAGAAAACTGACTCTTCTTACTGACTATGATTTGAACCATTCCTGTAACACTAGTTATGGATCCCGATGATTCACTTCAGGTTTACTGTATCCCTCTGACCTTCTTATAGACGAGGATACACAGAAATTGCATCGGAATTAAATAGAAAAGCCACAATGCCCAATTAAGTACATGAAGACTGACTCTTCTTACTGGCTATGTTTTGAATCATCCTGTGACATTAGTTATAGATTCCCATGCTTCACTTCTGGTTTACTGTATCCCTTGGAGCTTCCTATTGACGATGAAACACAGATATGGCATCGGAATTAAATACAAAAGGCACAGTGCCGACTTAAGTACAAGAAGACTGACTCTTCTTACTGTCTATGCTTTGAACCAATCCTGTGACACTAGTTACAGATTCAGATGCTTCACTTCAGGATCACTGTATCCCTCTGACCTTCTTTTTGACGATGAAACACAGAAATTGCATCGGAATTAAATACAAAATGCACAATGCCGACTTAAGTACAAGATAACTGACACTTCTTACTGTCTATGTTTTGAACCATTCCAGTGACACTAGTTATAGATTCCGATGCTTCACTTCAGGTTTACTGTATACCTGTGACCTCCTATTGACAATGAAACACAGAATTTGCATCCGAATTAAATACAAAAGGCACAATGTCGACTTAAGTACAAGAAAACTGACTGTTCTTACTGTCTATGTTTTGAACCATTCCTGAGACACTAGATATAGATTCCGATGCTTCACTTCAAGTATACTGCATCCCTCTGACCTTCTTATTGACGATGATACACAGAAATTGCATCGAAATTAAATACAAAAGGCACAATGCTGATTTAAATACAAGAAAACTGACTCTTCTTACTGTCTATGTTTTGAACCATTCATGTGACACTAATTACAGATTCCGATGCTTCACTTCAGGTTTACTGTATCCCTCTGACCTTCTTATTGACGATGAAACACAGAAATTGCATCGGAATTTTATACAAAAGGCACAATGCTGAACTAAGTACAGGAAAACTGACTCTTCTTACTGTCTATTATTTGAACCTTTCCTGTGACACTAGTTATAGATTCCGATGCTTCACTTCAGGTTTACTGTATTCCTCTGACCTTCTTATTGACGATGAAACACAGAAATTGCATCGGAATTAAATACAAAAGGCACAATGCCGATCTAAGTACAGGAAAACTGTCTCTTCTTACTGTCTATGATTTGAACCATTCCTGTGACACTAGTTATACATTCCGATGCTTTACTTCAGGTTTACTGTATTCCTCTGACCTTCTTATTGACGATGAAACACAGAAATTTCATCGGAATTAAATACAAAATGCACAATGCCGACTTAAGTTCAAGAAAACTGACTCTTCTTACTGTCTATGGTTTGAACCATTAGTGTGACACTAGTTATAGATTCCGATGCTTCACTTCAGGTTCACTGTATCCCTCTGACCATCTTATTGACGATGAAACACTGAAATTGCATCGGAATTAAATACAAACGGCACAATGCCGACTTAAGTACAAGAAAACTGACTCTTCTTACCGTCTATGTTTGAACCATTCCTGTGACACTAGTTATAGAATCCGATGCTTCACTTCAGGTTTACTGTATCCCTCTGACCTTCTTAGTGACGATGAAACACAGAAATTGCATCGGAATTAAATACAAAAGGCACAATGAACACTTAAGTAAAAGAAAACTAACTCTTCTTACTGTCTATGTTTTGAACCATTCCTGTGACACTAGTTATAGATTCCGATGCTTTACTTCAGGTTTACTGTATCCCTCTGACCTGCTTATTGACGATTAAACACAGAAATTGCATCGGAATTAAATACAAAAGGCATAATCCCGACTTAAGTACAAGAAAACTGACTCCTCTTACTGTCTATGTTTTGAACCATTCCTGTGACACCAGTTATAGATTCTGATGCTTCACTTCATGTTTACTGTATCCCTCTGACCTTCGTATTGACGATGAAACACAGAAATTGCATCGCAATTAAATACAAAAGGCACAATGCCGACTTAAGTACAAGAAAACTGACTCATCTTACTGTCTATGCTTTGAACCAATCCTGTGACACTAGTTATAGATTCCGATGCTTCACTTCAGGATCACTGTATCCCTTGGACCTTCTTACTGACGATGAAACACAGAAATTGCATCGCAATTAAATGAAAAAGGCACAATGACGACTTAAGTACAAGAAGACTGACTCTTCTTACTGACTATGCTTTGAACCATTTCTGTGACACTTCGATGCTACACTTCAGGATCACTGTATCCCTTGGACCTTCTTACTGACGATGAAACACAGAAATTGCATCGGAATTAAATGAAAAAGGCACAATGCCGACTTAAGTACAAGAAGACTGACTCTTCTTACTGACTATGCTTTGTACCATTCCTGTGACACTTATTATAGATTCCGATACTTCACTTCAGGTATACTGTATCCCTCTGACCTTCTTAGTGACGATGAAACACAGAAATTGCATCGGAATTAAATTCAAAAGGCACAATGCCGAATTAAGTACAAGAAGACTGACACTTCTTACTGTCTATGTTTTGAACCATTCCTGTGACACTAGTTGTAGACTCCGATGCTTCACTCCAGGTTTACTGTATCCCTTGGACCCTCTTATCGACGATGAAACACAGAAATTGCATCTGAATTAAATACAAAAGGCACAATGCCGACTAAAGTACAAGAAGACTGACCCTTCTGACAGTCTATGCTTTGAACCATTCCTGTGACACTAGTTATAGATTCCGGTGCTTCACTCCATGTTTACAGTATCCCTTGGACCTTCTTATTGACGATGATACACAGAAATTGCATCAGAATTAAATAGAAAAGGCACAATGCCGACATAAGTACAAGAAGACTGACGCTTCTTACTGACTATATTTGAACCATTCCTGTGACACTAGTTATAGATTCCGATGCTTCACTTCAGGTTTACTGTATCCCTTGGACCTTCTTATTGACGATGAATTACAGAAATTGCATCGGAATTAAATAGAAAAGGCACAATGCCGACTTAAGTACAAGAAGACTGACTCTTCTTACTGTTTATGATTTGAACCATTCCTGTGACACTAGGTATAGATTCCGATGCTTCACTCCAGGTTTACTGCATCCCTTGGACCTTCTTATTGACGATGAAACACAGAAATTTCATCGGAGTTAAATACAAAAGGCACAATGCCGACTAAAGTACCAGAAGACTGACTCTTCTTCCAGCCCATGTTTCGAACCATTCCTGTCACACTAGTTATAGATTCCGGTGCTTCACTCCATGTTTACTGTATCCCTTGGACCTTCATATTGAAGATGAAACACAGAAAGTGTATCAGAATTAAATAGAAAAGGCACAATGCCGACTTAAGTACAAGAGGACTGACGCTTCTTACTGACTATGTTTGAACCATTCCTGTGACAATAGTTATAGATTCCGATGCTTCACTTCAGGTTTACTGTATCCCTCTCACCTTCTTATTGACGATAAAACACAGAAATTGCATCGGAATTAAATACAATAGTCGCAATGCCGACTTAAGTACAAGAAGAATGACTCTTCTTACTGACAAGTTTGAACCATTCTTGTGACACTAGTTATAGATTCCGATGCTTCACTTCAGGTTTACTGTATCCCTCTGACCTTCTTATTGACGATGAAACACAGAAATTGCAACGGAATTAAATACAAAAGGCACAATGCCGACTTAAGTAAAAGAAGACTGACTCTTCTTATATCTATGTCTTGAACCTTTCCTGTGACTATAGTTATAGATTCCGATGCTTCACTTCATTTTTACTGTATCCCTCTGACCTTCTTATTGACGTTGAAACACAGAAATTGCATCGGAATTAAATACAAAAGGCACAATGAAGACTTAAGTACAAGAAGACTGACTCTTCTTACTGTCTCTGTTTTGAACCATTCCTGTGACACTAGTTATACATTCCGATGCTTCAATTCAGGTCTACTGTATGCCTAGGCCCGTCTTATTGACGATGAAACACAGAAATTGAATCGGAATTAAATACAAAAGGCACAATGACGACTTAAGTACAAGAAGACTGACTCTTTTTACTGACTATGTTTTGAACCATTCCTGTGACACTAATTATAGATTCCGATGCTACACTTCAGGTTTACTGTATCCCTTGGACCTTGTTATTGACGATGAAACACAGAAATTGCATCGGAATTAAGTACAAAAGGCTCAATGCCGACTTAAGTACAAGAAAACTGACTCTTCTTACTGACTATGATTTGAACCATTCCTGTAACACTAGTTATGGATCCCGATGATTCACTTCAGGTTTACTGTATCCCTCTGACCTTCTTATAGACGAGGATACACAGAAATTGCATCGGAATTAAATAGAAAAGCCACAATGCCCAATTAAGTACATGAAGACTGACTCTTCTTACTGGCTATGTTTTGAATCATCCTGTGACATTAGTTATAGATTCCCATGCTTCACTTCTGGTTTACTGTATCCCTTGGAGCTTCCTATTGACGATGAAACACAGATATGGCATCGGAATTAAATACAAAAGGCACAGTGCCGACTTAAGTACAAGAAGACTGACTCTTCTTACTGTCTATGCTTTGAACCAATCCTGTGACACTAGTTACAGATTCAGATGCTTCACTTCAGGATCACTGTATCCCTCTGACCTTCTTTTTGACGATGAAACACAGAAATTGCATCGGAATTAAATACAAAATGCACAATGCCGACTTAAGTACAAGATAACTGACACTTCTTACTGTCTATGTTTTGAACCATTCCAGTGACACTAGTTATAGATTCCGATGCTTCACTTCAGGTTTACTGTATACCTGTGACCTCCTATTGACAATGAAACACAGAATTTGCATCCGAATTAAATACAAAAGGCACAATGTCGACTTAAGTACAAGAAAACTGACTGTTCTTACTGTCTATGTTTTGAACCATTCCTGAGACACTAGATATAGATTCCGATGCTTCACTTCAAGTATACTGCATCCCTCTGACCTTCTTATTGACGATGATACACAGAAATTGCATCGAAATTAAATACAAAAGGCACAATGCTGATTTAAATACAAGAAAACTGACTCTTCTTACTGTCTATGTTTTGAACCATTCATGTGACACTAATTACAGATTCCGATGCTTCACTTCAGGTTTACTGTATCCCTCTGACCTTCTTATTGACGATGAAACACAGAAATTGCATCGGAATTTTATACAAAAGGCACAATGCTGAACTAAGTACAGGAAAACTGACTCTTCTTACTGTCTATTATTTGAACCTTTCCTGTGACACTAGTTATAGATTCCGATGCTTCACTTCAGGTTTACTGTATTCCTCTGACCTTCTTATTGACGATGAAACACAGAAATTGCATCGGAATTAAATACAAAAGGCACAATGCCGATCTAAGTACAGGAAAACTGTCTCTTCTTACTGTCTATGATTTGAACCATTCCTGTGACACTAGTTATACATTCCGATGCTTTACTTCAGGTTTACTGTATTCCTCTGACCTTCTTATTGACGATGAAACACAGAAATTTCATCGGAATTAAATACAAAATGCACAATGCCGACTTAAGTTCAAGAAAACTGACTCTTCTTACTGTCTATGGTTTGAACCATTAGTGTGACACTAGTTATAGATTCCGATGCTTCACTTCAGGTTCACTGTATCCCTCTGACCATCTTATTGACGATGAAACACTGAAATTGCATCGGAATTAAATACAAACGGCACAATGCCGACAAAAGTACAAGAAAACTGACTCTTCTTACTGTCTATGTTTGAACCATTCCTGTGACACTAGTTATAGAATCCGATGCTTCACTTCAGGTTTATTGTATGCCTCTGACCTTCTTATTGCTGATGAAACACAGAAATTGCATCGGAATTAAATACAAAAGGCACAATGAACACTTAAGTACAAGATAACTGACTCTTCTTACTGTCTATGTTTTGAACCATTCCTGTGACACTAGTTATAGATTCCGATGCTTTACTTCAGGTTTACTGTATCCCTCTGACCTTCTTATTGACGATGAAACACAGAAATTGCATCGGAATTAAATACAAAAGGCATAATCCCGACTTAAGTACAAGAAAACTGACTCTTCTTACTGTCTATGTTTGAACCATTCCTGTGACACTAGTTATCGAATCCGATGCTTCACATGAGGTTTACTGTATGCCTCTGAACTTCTTATTGACGAAGAAACACAGAAATTGCATCGGAATTAAATACAAAAGGCACAATGCCTACTTAAGTACAAGAAAACTGACTCCTCTTACTGTCTATGTTTTGAACCATTCCTGTGACACCAGTTATAGATTCTGATGCTTCACTTCATGTTTACTGTATCCCTCTGACCTTCGTATTGACGATGAAACACAGAAATTGCATCGGAATTAAATCCAAAAGGCACAATGCCGACTTAAGTACAAGAAAACTGACTCTTCTTACTGTCTATGCTTTGAACCAATCCTGTGACACTAGTTATAGATTCCGATGCTTCACTTCAGGATCACTGTATCCCTTGGACCTTCTTACTGACGATGAAACACAGAAATTGCATCGGAATTAAATGAAAAAGGCACAATGCCGACTTAAGTACAAGAAGACTGACTCTTCTTACTGACTATGCATTGAACCATTCCTGTGACACTTATTATAGATTCCGATACTTCACTTCAGGTATACTGTATCCCTCTGACCTTCTTAGTGACGATTAAACACAGAAATTGCATCGGAATTAAATTCAAAAGGCACAATGCCGAATTAAGTACAAGAAGACTGACACTTCTTACTGTCTATGTTTTGAACCATTCCTGTGACACTAGTTGTAGACTCCGATGCTTCACTCCAGGTTTACTGTATCCCTTGGACCCTCTTATCGACGATGAAACACAGAAATTGCATCTGAATTAAATACAAAAGGCACAATGCCGACTAAAGTACAAGAAGACTGACCCTTCTGACAGTCTATGCTTTGAAAGATTCCTGTGACACTAGTTATAGATTCCGGTGCTTCACTCCAGGTTTACAGTATCCCTTAGACCTTCTTATTGACGATGATACACAGAAATTGCATCAGAATTAAATAGAAAAGGCACAATGCCGACATAAGTACAAGAAGACTGACGCTTCTTACTGACTATGTTTTGAACCCTTCCTGTGACACTAGTTATAGATTCCGATGCTTCACTTCAGGTTTACTGTATCCCTTGGACCTTCTTATTGACGATGAATTACAGATATTGCATCGGCATTAAATAGAAAAGGCAAAATGCCGACTTAAGTACAAGAAGACTGACTCTTCTTACTGTTTATGATTTGTACCATTCCTGTGACACTAGGTATAGATTCCGATGCTTCACTCCAGGTTTACTGTATCCCTTGGACCTTCTTTTTGACGATGAAACACAGAAATTGCATCGGAGTTAAATACAAAAGGCACAATGCCGACTAAAGTACCAGAAGACTGACTCTTCTTACAGCCCATGTTTCGAACCATTCCTGTCACACTAGTTATAGATTCCGGTGCTTCACTCCATGTTTACTGTATCCCTTGGACCTTCATATTGAAGATGAAACACATAAAGTGTATCAGAATTAAATAGAAAAGGCACAATGCCGACTTAAGTACAAGAGGACTGACGCTTCTTACTGATTATGTTTGAACCATTCCTGTGACACTAGTTATAGTTTTCGATGCTTCACTTCAGGTTTACTGTATCCCTCTGACCTTCTTATTGACGATGAAACACAGAAATTGCATCGGAATTAAATACAATAGTCGCAATGCCGACTTAAGTACAAGAAGAATGACTCTTCTTACTGACATGTTTGAACTATTCTTGTGACACTAGTTATAGATTCCGATGCTTCACTTCAGGTTTACTGTATCCCTCTGACCTTCTTATTGACGATGAAACACAGAAATTGCAACGGAATTAAATACAAAAGGCACAATGCCGACTTAAGTAAAAGAAGACTGACTCTTCTTATGTCTATGTCTTGAACCTTTCCTGTGACTATAGTTATAGATTCCGATGCTTCACTTCAGGTTTACTGTATCCCTCTGACCTTCTTTTTGACGATGAAACACAGAAATTGCATCGGAATTAAATACAAAAGGCACAATGCCGACTTAAGTACATAAGACTGACTCTTCTTACTGTCTCTGTTTTGAACCATTCCTGTGACACTAGTTATACATTCCGATGCTTCAATTCAGGTCTACTGTATCCCTAGGCCCGTCTTATTGACGATGAAACACCGAAATTGAATCGGAATTAAATACAAAAGGCACAATGCCGACTTAAGTACAAGAAGACTGACTCTTCTTACTGTCTATGTTTTGAACCATTCCTGTGACATTTGTTATGGATTCCGAAGCTTCACTTCAGGTTTACTGTATCCCTTGGACCTTTTTGTTGACGATGAAACACAGAAATTGCATCGAAATTAAACACAAAAGGCACAATGCCGACTTAAGTACAAAGAGACTGACTGTTCTTACTGACTATGCTTTGAACCATTCCTGTGACACTAGTTATAGATTCCGATGCTTCACTTCAGGTTTCCTGTATCCCTCTGACCTTCTTATTGACGATGAAACACAGAAATTGCATCGGAATTAAATACAAAAGGCACAATGCCGACTTAAGTACAAGAAGACTGACTCTTTTTACTGACTATGTTTTGAACCATTCCTGTGACACTAATTATAGTTTCCGATGCTTCACTTCAGGTTTACTGTATCCCTTGGACCTTGTTATTGACGATGAAACACAGAAATTGCATCGGAATTAAGTACAAAAGGCTCAATGCCGACTTAAGTACAAGAAAACTGACTCTTCTTACTGACTATGATTTGAACCATTCCTGTGACACTAGTTATAGATCCCGATGATTCACTTCAGGTTTAGTGTATCCCTCTGACCTTCTTATAGACGAGGATACACAGAAATTGCATCGGAATTGAATAGAAAAGCCACAATGTCCAATTAAGTACATGAAGACTGACTCTTCTTACTGGCTATGTTTTGAATCATCCTGTGACACTAGTTATAGATTCCGATGCTTCACTTCAGGTTTCCTGTATCCCTCTGACCTTCTTATTGACGATGAAACACAGAATTTGCATCGGAATTAAATACAAAAGGCATAATCCCGACTTAAGTACAAGAAAACTGACTCTCCTTACTGTCTATGTTTTAAACCATTCCTATGACACTAGTTATGGATTCCGATGCTTCACGTCAGGTTTACTGTATCCCTCTGACCTTCTTATTGACGATGAAACACAGAAAATGCATCGAAATTAAATACAAAAGGCACTATGCTGATTTAAATACACTAAAACTGACTCTTCTTACTTTCTATGACTTGAACCATTCATGTGACACTAAATATAGATTCCGATGCTTTACTTCAGGTTTACTGTATCCTTCTGACCTTCTTATTGACGATGAAACACAGAAATTGCATCGGAATTAAATACAAAATTCACAATGCCGACTTAAGTACAAGAAAACTGACTCTTCTTACTGTCTATGTTTTGAACCATTCCTGTGACACTAGTTATAGATTCCGATGCTTCACTTCAGGTTTACTGCATTCCTCTGACCTTCTTATTGACGAAGAAACACAGAAATTGCATCGGAATTAAATGCAAAAGGCACACTGCCGACTTAAGTACAAGAAAACTAACTCTTCTTACTGGCTATGTTTTTAACCTCTCCTGTGACACTAGTTATAGATTCCGATGCTTCACTTCTGGTTTACTGTATCCCTCTGACCATCTTATTGACCATGAAACACAGATATTGCATCGAAATTAAATACAAAAGGCACAATGCAGATTTAAATACAGTAAAACTGACTCTTCTTACTGTCTATGTTTTGAACCATTCATGTGACACTAATTATAGATTCCGATGCTTCACTTCAGGTTTACTGTATCCCTCTGACCTTCTTATTGACGACGAAACACAGAAATTGCATCGGAATTACATACAAAAGGCTCAATGCTGATTTAATTACAAGAAAACTGACTCTTCCTACTGTCTATGCTTTGAACCATTCATGTGACACTAATTATAGATTCCGTTGCTTCACTTCAGGTTTACTGTATGCCTCTGACCTTCTTATTGACGATGAATCACAGAAATTGCATCGGAATTAAACGCAAAAGGCACAATGCCGACTTAAGTACAAGAAAACTGACTTTTCTTACTGTCTATGTTTTGAACCATTCCTGTGACACTACTTATAGATTCCGATGCTTCACTTCAGGTTTACTGTATCCCTCAGACCTTCTCATTGACGATGAAACACAGAAATTGCATCGGAATTAAATACAAAAGTCACAATGCCGACTTATGTACAAGAAACTGACTCTTATTACTGTCTATGTTTTGATCCATTCATGTGAAACTCATTATAGATTCCAATGCTTTACTTCAGGTTTACTGTATCCCTCTGACCTTCTTATTGACGATGAAACACAGAAATTGCATCGGAATTAAATACAAAAGGCACAATGCCGATTTAAGAACAGGAAGACTGATTCTTTTTACTGACTATGCTTTGAACCATTCCTGTGACACTAGTTATAGATTCCGATGCTTCACTTCAGGTTTCCTGTATCCCTCTGACCTTCTTATTGACGATGAAACACAGAAATTGCATCGGAATTAAATAGAAAAGGCACAATGCCGACTTAAGTACAAAAAGACTGACTCTTTTTACTGACTATGTTTTGAACCATTCCTGTGACACTAATTATAGATTCCGATGCTTCACTTCAGGTTTACTGTATCCCTTGGACCTTGTTATTGACGATGAAACACAGAAATTGCATCGGAATTAAGTACAAAAGTCTGAATGCCGACTTAAGTACAAGAAAACTGACTCTTCTTACTGACTATGATTTGAACCATTCCTGTGACACTAGTTATAGATTCCGATGATTCACTTCAGGTTTACTGTATCCCTCTGACCTTCTTATAGACGAGGATACACAGAAATTGCATCGGAATTAAATAGAAAAGCCACAATGCCCAATTAAGTACATGAAGACTGACTCTTCTTACTGGCTATGTTTTGAATCATCCTGTGACATTAGTTATACATTCCCATGCTTCACTTCTGGTTTACTGTATCCCTTGGAGCTTCCTATTGACGATGAAACACAGATATGGCATCGGAATTAAATACAAAAGGCACAGTGCCGACTTAAGTACAAGAAGACTGACTCTTCTTACTGTCTATGCTTTGAACCAATCCTGTGACACTAGTTATAGATTCCGATGCTTCACTTCAGGATCACTGTATCCCTCTGACCCTGTTATTGACGATGAAACACTGATATTCCATCGGAATTAAATACAAGAGGCACAATGCCGACTTAAGTACAATAAAACTGACTCTTCTTACTGTCTATGTTTTTAACCATTCCTGTTACACTAGTTATAAATTCTGATGCTTCACTTCAGATTTACTGTATCCCTGTGACCTTCTTATTGACGATGAAACACAGAATTTGCATCGGAATTAAATACAAAAGGCATAATCCCGACTTAAGTACAAGAAAACTGACTCTTCTTACTGTCTATGTTTTAAACCATTCCTATGACACTAGTTATGGATTCCGATGCTTCACTTCAGGTTTACTGTACCCCTCTGACCTTCTTATTGACAATGAAACACAGAAAATGCATCGAAATTAAATACAAAAGGCACTATGCTGATTTAAATACAGGAAAACTGACTCTTCTTACTTTCTATGATTTGAACCATTCATGTGACACTAAATATAGATTCCGATGCTTCACTTCAGGTTTACTGTATCCCTCTGACCTTCTTATTGACGATGAAACACAGAAATTGCATCGGAATATAATACAAAATTCACAATGCCGACTTAAGTACAAGAAAACTGACTCTTCTTACTGTCTATGTTTTGAACCATTCCTGTGACGCTAGTTATAGATTCCGATGCTTCACTTTAGGTTTACTGTATTCCTCTGACCTTCTTATTGACGATGAAACACAGAAATTGCATCGTAATTAAATACAAAAGCACAATGCCGACTTAAGTACAAGGAAACTAACTCTTCTTACTGGCTATGTTTTTAGCCTTTCCTGTGACACTAGGTATAGATTCCGATGCTTCACTTCAGGTTTACTGTATTCCTCTGACCTTCTTATTGACGATGAAACACAGAAATTGCTTCGGAATTAAATACAAAACGCACAATGCCGACTTAAGTACAAGATAACTAACACTTCTTACTGTCTATGTTTTGAACCATTCCAGTGACACTAGTTATAGATTCCGATGCTTCACTTCAGGTTTACTGTATCCCTCTGACCTTCTTTTTGACGATGAAACACAGAAATTGCATCGGAATTAAATACAAAATGCACAATGCCGACTTAAGTACAAGATAACTGACACTTCTTACTGTCTATGTTTTGAACCATTCCAGTGACACTAGTTATAGATTCCGATGCTTCACTTCAGGTTTACTGTATACCTGTGACCTCCTATTGACAATGAAACACAGAATTTGCATCCGAATTAAATACAAAAGGCACAATGCCGACTTAAGTACAAGAAAACTGACTGTTCTTACTGTCTATGTTTTGAACCATTCCTGAGACACTAGATATAGATTCCGATGCTTCACTTCAAGTATACTGCATCCCTCTGACCTTCTTATTGACGATGATACACAGAAATTGCATCGAAATTAAATACAAAAGGCACAATGCTGATTTAAATACAAGAAAACTGACTCTTCTTACTGTCTATGTTTTGAACCATTCATGTGACACTAATTATAGATTCCGATGCTTCACTTCAGGTTTACTGTATCCCTCTGACCTTCTTATTGACGATGAAACACAGAAATTGCATCGGAATTTTATACAAAAGGCACAATGCTGAACTAAGTACAGGAAAACTGACTCTTCTTACTGTCTATTATTTGAACCTTTCCTGTGACACTAGTTATAGATTCCGATGCTTCACTTCAGGTTTACTGTATTCCTCTGACCTTCTTATTGACGATGAAACACAGAAATTGCATCGGAATTAAATACAAAAGGCACAATGCCGATCTAAGTACAGGAAAACTGTCTCTTCTTACTGTCTATGATTTGAACCATTCCTGTGACACTAGTTATACATTCCGATGCTTTACTTCAGGTTTACTGTATTCCTCTGACCTTCTTATTGACGATGAAACACAGAAATTGCATCGGAATTAAATACAAAATGCACAATGCCGACTTAAGTTCAAGAAAACTGACTCTTCTTACTGTCTATGGTTTGAACCATTAGTGTGACACTAGTTATAGATTCCGATGCTTCACTTCAGGTTCACTGTATCCCTCTGACCATCTTATTGACGATGAAACACTGAAATTGCATCGGAATTAAATACAAACGGCACAATGCCGACAAAAGTACAAGAAAACTGACTCTTCTTACTGTCTATGTTTGAACCATTCCTGTGACACTAGTTATAGAATCCGATGCTTCACTTCAGGTTTATTGTATGCCTCTGACCTTCTTATTGCTGATGAAACACAGAAATTGCATCGGAATTAAATACAAAAGGCACAATGAACACTTAAGTACAAGATAACTGACTCTTCTTACTGTCTATGTTTTGAACCATTCCTGTGACACTAGTTATAGATTCCGATGCTTTACTTCAGGTTTACTGTATCCCTCTGACCTTCTTATTGACGATGAAACACAGAAATTGCATCGGAATTAAATACAAAAGGCATAATCCCGACTTAAGTACAAGAAAACTGACTCTTCTTACTGTCTATGTTTGAACCATTCCTGTGACACTAGTTATCGAATCCGATGCTTCACATCAGGTTTACTGTATGCCTCTGAACTTCTTATTGACGAAGAAACACAGAAATTGCATCGGAATTAAATACAAAAGGCACAATGCCTACTTAAGTACAAGAAAACTGACTCCTCTTACTGTCTATGTTTTGAACCATTCCTGTGACACCAGTTATAGATTCTGATGCTTCACTTCATGTTTACTGTATCCCTCTGACCTTCGTATTGACGATGAAACACAGAAATTGCATCGGAATTAAATCCAAAAGGCACAATGCCGACTTAAGTACAAGAAAACTGACTCTTCTTACTGTCTATGCTTTGAACCAATCCTGTGACACTAGTTATAGATTCCGATGCTTCACTTCAGGATCACTGTATCCCTTGGACCTTCTTACTGACGATGAAACACAGAAATTGCATCGGAATTAAATGAAAAAGGCACAATGCCGACTTAAGTACAAGAAGACTGACTCTTCTTACTGACTATGCTTTGAACCATTCCTGTGACACTTATTATAGATTCCGATACTTCACTTCAGGTATACTGTATCCCTCTGACCTTCTTAGTGACGATTAAACACAGAAATTGCATCGGAATTAAATTCAAAAGGCACAATGCCGAATTAAGTACAAGAAGACTGACACTTCTTACTGTCTATGTTTTGAACCATTCCTGTGACACTAGTTGTAGACTCCGATGCTTCACTCCAGGTTTACTGTATCCCTTGGACCCTCTTATCGACGATGAAACACAGAAATTGCATCTGAATTAAATACAAAAGGCACAATGCCGACTAAAGTACAAGAAGACTGACCCTTCTGACAGTCTATGCTTTGAAAGATTCCTGTGACACTAGTTATAGATTCCGGTGCTTCACTCCAGGTTTACAGTATCCCTTAGACCTTCTTATTGACGATGATACACAGAAATTGCATCAGAATTAAATAGAAAAGGCACAATGCCGACTTAAGTACAAGAAGACTGACTCTTCTTACTGTTTATGATTTGTACCATTCCTGTGACACTAGGTATAGATTCCGATGCTTCACTCCAGGTTTACTGTATCCCTTGGACCTTCTTTTTGACGATGAAACACAGAAATTGCATCGGAGTTAAATACAAAAGGCACAATGCCGACTAAAGTACCAGAAGACTGACTCTTCTTACAGCCCATGTTTCGAACCATTCCTGTCACACTAGTTATAGATTCCGGTGCTTCACTCCATGTTTACTGTATCCCTTGGACCTTCATATTGAAGATGAAACACATAAAGTGTATCAGAATTAAATAGAAAAGGCACAATGCCGACTTAAGTACAAGAGGACTGACGCTTCTTACTGATTATGTTTGAACCATTCCTGTGACACTAGTTATAGTTTTCGATGCTTCACTTCAGGTTTACTGTATCCCTCTGACCTTCTTATTGACGATGAAACACAGAAATTGCATCGGAATTAAATACAATAGTCGCAATGCCGACTTAAGTACAAGAAGAATGACTCTTCTTACTGACATGTTTGAACTATTCTTGTGACACTAGTTATAGATTCCGATGCTTCACTTCAGGTTTACTGTATCCCTCTGACCTTCTTATTGACGATGAAACACAGAAATTGCAACGGAATTAAATACAAAAGGCACAATGCCGACTTAAGTAAAAGAAGACTGACTCTTCTTATGTCTATGTCTTGAACCTTTCCTGTGACTATAGTTATAGATTCCGATGCTTCACTTCAGGTTTACTGTATCCCTCTGACCTTCTTTTTGACGATGAAACACAGAAATTGCATCGGAATTAAATACAAAAGGCACAATGCCTACTTAAGTACAAGAAAACTGACTCCTCTTACTGTCTATGTTTTGAACCATTCCTGTGACACCAGTTATAGATTCTGATGCTTCACTTCATGTTTACTGTATCCCTCTGACCTTCGTATTGACGATGAAACACAGAAATTGCATCGGAATTAAATCCAAAAGGCACAATGCCGACTTAAGTACAAGAAAACTGACTCTTCTTACTGTCTATGCTTTGAACCAATCCTGTGACACTAGTTATAGATTCCGATGCTTCACTTCAGGATCACTGTATCCCTTGGACCTTCTTACTGACGATGAAACACAGAAATTGCATCGGAATTAAATGAAAAAGGCACAATGCCGACTTAAGTACAAGAAGACTGACTCTTCTTACTGACTATGCTTTGAACCATTCCTGTGACACTTATTATAGATTCCGATACTTCACTTCAGGTATACTGTATCCCTCTGACCTTCTTAGTGACGATTAAACACAGAAATTGCATCGGAATTAAATTCAAAAGGCACAATGCCGAATTAAGTACAAGAAGACTGACACTTCTTACTGTCTATGTTTTGAACCATTCCTGTGACACTAGTTGTAGACTCCGATGCTTCACTCCAGGTTTACTGTATCCCTTGGACCCTCTTATCGACGATGAAACACAGAAATTGCATCTGAATTAAATACAAAAGGCACAATGCCGACTAAAGTACAAGAAGACTGACTCTTCTTACTGTTTATGATTTGTACCATTCCTGTGACACTAGGTATAGATTCCGATGCTTCACTCCAGGTTTACTGTATCCCTTGGACCTTCTTTTTGACGATGAAACACAGAAATTGCATCGGAGTTAAATACAAAAGGCACAATGCCGACTAAAGTACCAGAAGACTGACTCTTCTTACAGCCCATGTTTCGAACCATTCCTGTCACACTAGTTATAGATTCCGGTGCTTCACTCCATGTTTACTGTATCCCTTGGACCTTCATATTGAAGATGAAACACATAAAGTGTATCAGAATTAAATAGAAAAGGCACAATGCCGACTTAAGTACAAGAGGACTGACGCTTCTTACTGATTATGTTTGAACCATTCCTGTGACACTAGTTATAGTTTTCGATGCTTCACTTCAGGTTTACTGTATCCCTCTGACCTTCTTATTGACGATGAAACACAGAAATTGCATCGGAATTAAATACAATAGTCGCAATGCCGACTTAAGTACAAGAAGAATGACTCTTCTTACTGACATGTTTGAACTATTCTTGTGACACTAGTTATAGATTCCGATGCTTCACTTCAGGTTTACTGTATCCCTCTGACCTTCTTATTGACGATGAAACACAGAAATTGCAACGGAATTAAATACAAAAGGCATAATCCCGACTTAAGTACAAGAAAACTGACTCTTCTTACTGTCTATGTTTGAACCATTCCTGTGACACTAGTTATCGAATCCGATGCTTCACATCAGGTTTACTGTATGCCTCTGAACTTCTTATTGACGAAGAAACACAGAAATTGCATCGGAATTAAATACAAAAGGCACAATGCCTACTTAAGTACAAGAAAACTGACTCCTCTTACTGTCTATGTTTTGAACCATTCCTGTGACACTAGTTATAGATTCCGATGCTTTACTTCAGGTTTACTGTATCCCTCTGACCTTCTTATTGACGATGAAACACAGAAATTGCATCGGAATTAAATACAAAAGGCATAATCCCGACTTAAGTACAAGAAAACTGACTCTTCTTACTGTCTATGTTTGAACCATTCCTGTGACACTAGTTATCGAATCCGATGCTTCACATCAGGTTTACTGTATGCCTCTGAACTTCTTATTGACGAAGAAACACAGAAATTGCATCGGAATTAAATACAAAAGGCACAATGCCTACTTAAGTACAAGAAAACTGACTCCTCTTACTGTCTATGTTTTGAACCATTCCTGTGACACCAGTTATAGATTCTGATGCTTCACTTCATGTTTACTGTATCCCTCTGACCTTCGTATTGACGATGAAACACAGAAATTGCATCGGAATTAAATCCAAAAGGCACAATGCCGACTTAAGTACAAGAAAACTGACTCTTCTTACTGTCTATGCTTTGAACCAATCCTGTGACACTAGTTATAGATTCCGATGCTTCACTTCAGGATCACTGTATCCCTTGGACCTTCTTACTGACGATGAAACACAGAAATTGCATCGGAATTAAATGAAAAAGGCACAATGCCGACTTAAGTACAAGAAGACTGACTCTTCTTACTGACTATGCTTTGAACCATTCCTGTGACACTTATTATAGATTCCGATACTTCACTTCAGGTATACTGTATCCCTCTGACCTTCTTAGTGACGATTAAACACAGAAATTGCATCGGAATTAAATTCAAAAGGCACAATGCCGAATTAAGTACAAGAAGACTGACACTTCTTACTGTCTATGTTTTGAACCATTCCTGTGACACTAGTTGTAGACTCCGATGCTTCACTCCAGGTTTACTGTATCCCTTGGACCCTCTTATCGACGATGAAACACAGAAATTGCATCTGAATTAAATACAAAAGGCACAATGCCGACTAAAGTACAAGAAGACTGACCCTTCTGACAGTCTATGCTTTGAAAGATTCCTGTGACACTAGTTATAGATTCCGGTGCTTCACTCCAGGTTTACAGTATCCCTTAGACCTTCTTATTGACGATGATACACAGAAATTGCATCAGAATTAAATAGAAAAGGCACAATGCCGACTTAAGTACAAGAAGACTGACTCTTCTTACTGTTTATGATTTGTACCATTCCTGTGACACTAGGTATAGATTCCGATGCTTCACTCCAGGTTTACTGTATCCCTTGGACCTTCTTTTTGACGATGAAACACAGAAATTGCATCGGAGTTAAATACAAAAGGCACAATGCCGACTAAAGTACCAGAAGACTGACTCTTCTTACAGCCCATGTTTCGAACCATTCCTGTCACACTAGTTATAGATTCCGGTGCTTCACTCCATGTTTACTGTATCCCTTGGACCTTCATATTGAAGATGAAACACATAAAGTGTATCAGAATTAAATAGAAAAGGCACAATGCCGACTTAAGTACAAGAGGACTGACGCTTCTTACTGATTATGTTTTAAACCATTCCTGTGACACTAGTTATAGTTTTCGATGCTTCACTTCAGGTTTACTGTATCCCTCTGACCTTCTTATTGACGATGAAACACAGAAATTGCATCGGAATTAAATACAATAGTCGCAATGCCGACTTAAGTACAAGAAGAATGACTCTTCTTACTGACATGTTTGAACTATTCTTGTGACACTAGTTATAGATTCCGATGCTTCACTTCAGGTTTACTGTATCCCTCTGACCTTCTTATTGACGATGAAACACAGAAATTGCAACGGAATTAAATACAAAAGGCACAATGCCGACTTAAGTAAAAGAAGACTGACTCTTCTTATGTCTATGTCTTGAACCTTTCCTGTGACTATAGTTATAGATTCCGATGCTTCACTTCAGGTTTACTGTATCCCTCTGACCTTTTTTTTGACGATGAAACACAGAAATTGCATCGGAATTAAATACAAAAGGCACAATGCCGACTTAAGTACATAAGACTGACTCTTCTTACTGTCTCTGTTTTGAACCATTCCTGTGACACTAGTTATACATTCCGATGCTTCAATTCAGGTCTACTGTATCCCTAGGCCCGTCTTATTGACGATGAAACACCGAAATTGAATCGGAATTAAATACAAAAGGCACAATGCCGACTTAAGTACAAGAAGACTGACTCTTCTTACTGTCTATGTTTTGAACCATTCCTGTGACATTTGTTATGGATTCCGAAGCTTCACTTCAGGTTTACTGTATCCCTTGGACCTTTTTGTTGACGATGAAACACAGAAATTGCATCGAAATTAAACACAAAAGGCACAATGCCGACTTAGGTACAAAGAGACTGACTGTTCTTACTGACTATGCTTTGAACCATTCCTGTGACACTAGTTATAGATTCCGATGCTTCACTTCAGGTTTCCTGTATCCCTCTGACCTTCTTATTGACGATGAAACACAGAAATTGCATCGGAATTAAATACAAAAGGCACAATGCCGACTTAAGTACAAGAAGACTGACTCTTTTTACTGACTATGTTTTGAACCATTCCTGTGACACTAATTATAGTTTCCGATGCTTCACTTCAGGTTTACTGTATCCCTTGGACCTTGTTATTGACGATGAAACACAGAAATTGCATCGGAATTAAGTACAAAAGGCTCAATGCCGACTTAAGTACAAGAAAACTGACTCTTCTTACTGACTATGATTTGAACCATTCCTGTGACACTAGTTATAGATCCCGATGATTCACTTCAGGTATAGTGTATCCCTCTGACCTTCTTATAGACGAGGATACACAGAAATTGCATCGGAATTGAATAAAAAAGCCACAATGTCCAATTAAGTACATGAAGACTGACTCTTCTTACTGGCTATGTTTTGAATCATCCTGTGACACTAGTTATAGATTCCGATGCTTCACTTCAGGTTTCCTGTATCCCTCTGACCTTCTTATTGACGATGAAACACAGAATTTGCATCGGAATTAAATACAAAAGGCATAATCCCGACTTAAGTACAAGAAAACTGACTCTCCTTACTGTCTATGTTTTAAACCATTCCTATGACACTAGTTATGGATTCCGATGCTTCACGTCAGGTTTACTGTATCCCTCTGACCTTCTTATTGACGATGAAACACAGAAAATGCATCGAAATTAAATACAAAAGGCACTATGCTGATTTAAATACACTAAAACTGACTCTTCTTACTTTCTATGACTTGAACCATTCATGTGACACTAAATATAGATTCCGATGCTTTACTTTAGGTTTACTGTATCCTTCTGACCTTCTTATTGACGATGAAACACAGAAATTGCATCGGAATTAAATACAAAATTCACAATGCCGACTTAAGTACAAGAAAACTGACTCTTCTTACTGTCTATGTTTTGAACCATTCCTGTGACACTAGTTATAGATTCCGATGCTTCACTTCAGGTTTACTGCATTCCTCTGACCTTCTTATTGACGAAGAAACACAGAAATTGCATCGGAATTAAATACAAAAGGCACACTGCCGACTTAAGTACAAGAAAACTAACTCTTCTTACTGGCTATGTTTTTAACCTCTCCTGTGACACTAGTTATAGATTCCGATGCTTCACTTCTGGTTTACTGTATCCCTCTGACCATCTTATTGACCATGAAACACAGATATTGCATCGAAATTAAATACAAAAGGCACAATGCAGATTTAAATACAGTAAAACTGACTCTTCTTACTGTCTATGTTTTGAACCATTCATGTGACACTAATTATAGATTCCGATGCTTCACTTCAGGTTTACTGTATCCCTCTGACCTTCTTATTGACGACGAAACACAGAAATTGCATCGGAATTACATACAAAAGGCTCAATGCTGATTTAATTACAAGAAAACTGACTCTTCCTACTGTCTATGCTTTGAACCATTCATGTGACACTAATTATAGATTCCGTTGCTTCACTTCAGGTTTACTGTATGCCTCTGACCTTCTTATTGACGATGAATCACAGAAATTGCATCGGAATTAAACGCAAAAGGCACAATGCCGACTTAAGTACAAGAAAACTGACTTTTCTTACTGTCTATGTTTTGAACCATTCCTGTGACACTACTTATAGATTCCGATGCTTCACTTCAGGTTTACTGTATCCCTCAGACCTTCTCATTGACGATGAAACACAGAAATTGCATCGGAATTAAATACAAAATTCACAATGCCGACTTATGTACAAGAAACTGACTCTTATTACTGTCTATGTTTTGATCCATTCATGTGAAACTCATTATAGATTCCAATGCTTTACTTCAGGTTTACTGTATCCCTCTGACCTTCTTATTGACGATGAAACACAGAAATTGCATCGGAATTAAATACAAAAGGCACAATGCCGATTTAAGTACAGGAAGACTGATTCTTTTTACTGACTATGTTTTGAACCATTCCTGTGACACTAGTTATAGATTCCGATGCTTCACTTCAGGTTTCCTGTATCCCTCTGACCTTCTTATTGACGATGAAACACAGAAATTGCATCGGAATTAAATAGAAAAGGCACAATGCCGACTTAAGTACAAGAAGACTGACTCTTTTTACTGACTATGTTTTGAACCATTCCTGTGACACTAATTATAGATTCCGATGCTTCACTTCAGGTTTACTGTATCCCTTGGACCTTGTTATTGACGATGAAACACAGAAATTGCATCGGAATTAAGTACAAAAGGCTGAATGCCGACTTAAGTACAAGAAAACTGACTCTTCTTACTGACTATGATTTGAACCATTCCTGTGACACTAGTTATAGATCCCGATGATTCACTTCAGGTTTACTGTATCCCTCTGACCTTCTTATAGACGAGGATACACAGAAATTGCATCGGAATTAAATAGAAAAGCCACAATGCCCAATTAAGTACATGAAGACTGACTCTTCTTACTGGCTATGTTTTGAATCATCCTGTGACATTAGTTATACATTCCCATGCTTCACTTCTGGTTTACTGTATCCCTTGGAGCTTCCTATTGACGATGAAACACAGATATGGCATCGGAATTAAATACAAAAGGCACAGTGCCGACTTAAGTACAAGAAGACTGACTCTTCTTACTGTCTATGCTTTGAACCAATCCTGTGACACTACTTATAGATTCCGATGCTTCACTTCAGGATCACTGTATCCCTCTGACCCTGTTATTGACGATGAAACACTGATATTCCATCGGAATTAAATACAAGAGGCACAATGCCGACTTAAGTACAATAAAACTGACTCTTCTTACTGTCTATGTTTTTAACCATTCCTGTTACACTAGTTATAAATTCTGATGCTTCACTTCAGATTTACTGTATCCCTGTGACCTTCTTATTGACGATGAAACACAGAATTTGCATCGGAATTAAATACAAAAGGCATAATCCCGACTTAAGTACAAGAAAACTGACTCTTCTTACTGTCTATGTTTTAAACCATTCCTATGACACTAGTTACGGATTCCGATGCTTCACTTCATGTTTACTGTATCCCTCTGACCTTCGTATTGACGATGAAACACAGAAAATGCATCGAAATTAAATACAAAAGGCACTATGCTGATTTAAATACAGGAAAACTGACTCTTCTTACTTTCTATGATTTGAACCATTCATGTGACACTAAATATAGATTCCGATGCTTCACTTCAGGTTTACTGTATCCCTCTGACCTTCTTATTGACGATGAAACACAGAAATTGCATCGGAATATAATACAAAATTCACAATGCCGACTTAAGTACAAGAAAACTGACTCTTCTTACTGTCTATGTTTTGAACCATTCCTGTGACGCTAGTTATAGATTCCGATGCTTCACTTTAGGTTTACTGTATTCCTCTGACCTTCTTATTGACGATGAAACACAGAAATTGCATCGTAATTAAATACAAAAGCACAATGCCGACTTAAGTACAAGGAAACTAACTCTTCTTACTGGCTATGTTTTTAGCCTTTCCTGTGACACTAGGTATAGATTCCGATGCTTCACTTCAGGTTTACTGTATTCCTCTGACCTTCTTATTGACGATGAAACACAGAAATTGCTTCGGAATTAAATACAAAACGCACAATGCCGACTTAAGTACAAGATAACTAACACTTCTTACTGTCTATGTTTTTAACCATTCCAGTGACACTAGTTATAGATTCCGATGCTTCACTTCAGGTTTACTGTATCCCTCTGACCTTCTTTTTGACGATGAAACACAGTAATTGCATCGGAATTAAATACAAAATGCACAATGCCGACATAGGTACAAGAAAACTGACTCTTCTTACTGTCTATGATTTGAACCATTCATGTGACACTAGTAATAGATTCCGATGCTTCACTGCAGGTTTACTGTATCCCTTTGACCTTCTTATTGACGATGAAACACAGAAATTGCATCGGAATTAAATACAAGAGGAACAATGCCGACATAAGTACAAGATGACTGACTCTTCTCACTGTCTATGCTTTGAACAATTCCTATGACACTAGTATTCCTCTGACCTTCTTATTGACGATGAAACACAGAAATTAAATGCAAAAGGCACAATGCCGAACTAAGTACAGGAATACTGACTCTTCTTACTGTCTATGATTTGAACCATTCCTGTGACACTAGTTATACATTCCGATGCTTTACTTCAGGTTTACTGTATGCCTCTGACCTTCTTATTGACGATGAAACACAGAAATTGCATCGGAATTAAATACAAAATGCACAATGCCGACTTAAGTACAAGAAAACTGACTCATCTTACTGTCTATGTTTGAACCATTCCTGTGACACTAGTTATAGATTCCGATGCTTTACTTCAGGTTTACTGTATCCCTCTGACCTTCTTATTGACGATGAAACACAGATATTGCACCGGGATTAAATACAAAAGGCACAATGCCGACTTAAGTACAAAAAGACTGACCCTTATTACTGACTATGTTTTGAACCATTCCTGTGACACTAGTTATAGATTCCATTGCTTCAATTCAGGTTTACTGTATCCCTCTGACCTTCGTATTAACGATGAAACACAGAAATTGCATCGAAATGAAATACAAAAGGCACAGTGCCGACTTAAGTACATGAAGACTGACTTTTCTTACTGTCTATGTTTTTAACCATTCCTGTGACTCTAGTTATAGATTCCGATGCTTCACTTCAGGTTTACTGTATCCCTTGGACATTCTGATTGAAGATGAAACACAGAAATTGCATCGGAATTAAATACAAACGGCACAATACCGACTTAAGTACAAGAAGACTGATTCTTCATACTGTCTATGTTTTGAACCATTCCTGTGACACTAGTTATATATTCCGATGCTTCACTTCAGGTTTACTGTATCGCTTGGACATTCTGATTGAAGATGAAACACAGAAATTGCATCGGAATTAAATGCAAAAGGCACAATGCCTACATAAGTACAAGAAGACTGACTCTTCTTACAGGCTCTGTTTTGAATCATCCTGTGACACTAGTTATAGATTCCGATGCTTCACTTCTGGTTTACTGTATCCCTTGGTTTCTTCCTATTAGCGAAGAAACACAGATATTGCATCGGAATCAAATACAAAAGGCACAGTGCCAACTTAAGTACAAGAAGACCGACTCTTCTTACTGTCTATGTTTTGAACCATTCCTGTGACACTAGTTATGGATCCCGATGATTCACTTCAGGTGCACTGTATCCCCCTGACCTTCTTATAGACGAGGAAACACAGAAATTGCATCGCAATTAAATAGAAACGCCACAATGCCTACTTAAGTACAAGAAGACTGACTCTTCTTACTGGCTATGTTTTGACAATTCCTGTGACACTAGTTATAGATTCCGATGCTTCACTTCAGGTTTACTGTATCCCTTGGACATTCTGATTGAAGATGAAACACAGAAATTGCATCGGAATTAAATACAAAAGGCACAATACCGACTTAAGTACAAGAAGAATGATTCTTCATACTGTCTATGTTTTGAACCATTTCTGTGACACTAGTTATAGATTCCGATGCTTCACTTCAGGTATACTGTATCCCTTGGACATTCTGATTGATGATGAAACACAGAAATTGCATCGGAATTATATGCAAAAGGCACAATGCCTACTTAAGTACAAGAAGACTGACTCTTCTTACTGGCAATGTTTTGAATCATCCTGTGACACTAGTTGTAGATTCCGATGCTTCACTTCTGGTTTACTGTATCCCTTGGATCTTCCTATTGACGACGAAACACAGATATTGCATCGTAATTAAACACAAAAGGCACAATGCCGACTTAAGTACAAAAAGAGTGACTCCTCTTAATGACTATGTTTTGGACCATTCCTGTGACACTAGTTATACATTCCGATAATTCACTTCAGGTTTACTGTATCCCACTGACTTTCTTATTAACGATGAAACACAGAAATTGCATCGAAATGAAATACAAAAGGCACATGGCCGACTTAAGTACAAGAAGACTGACCCTTCATACTGTCTATGTTTTGAACCATTCCTGTGACACTTGTTATAGATTCCGATGCTTCACTTCAGGTTTACTGTATCCCTCGGACCTTCTTATTGACGATGAAACACAGAAATTGCATCGGAATTAAACACAAAAGGCACAATGCCGACTTAAGTACAAAAAGACTGACTCTTCTTACTGTCTATGATTTGAACCACTCCTGTGACACTAGTTATAGATTCCGATGCTTCACTTCAGGTTTACTGTATCCCTCTGATCTTCTTAATGACGATGAAGCACAGAAATTGCATCGAAATTAAACACAAAAGGCACAATGCCGACTTAAGTACAAAAAGACTGACTCTTCTTACTGACTATGCTTTGAGCCATTCCTGTGACACTAGTTATTGATTCCGATGCTTCACTTCAGGTTTACTGTATCCCTCTGATGTTCTTATTGACGATGAAACACACAAATTGCATCGGAATTAAACACAAAAGGCACAATGCCGACATAAGTACAAAATGACTGACTCTTCTTACTGACAATGTTTTGAACCATTCCTGTGACACTAGCTATAGATTCCGATGCTTCACTTCAGGTTTACTGTATCCCCCTGATCTTCTTATTGACGATGAAACACAGAAATTGCATCGGAATAAACACAAAAGGCACAATGCCGACTTAAGTACAAAAAGACTGACTCTTCTTACTGACTATGCTTTGAACCATTCCTGTGACACTAGTTATAGATTCCGATGTTTTTCTTCAGGTTTACTGTATCCCTCTGTTCTTCTTATTGATGATGAAACACAGAAATTGCATCGGAATTAAATACAAAAGGCACAATGCCGACTTATGTACAAAAAGACTGACTCTTCTTACTGACTATGATTAGAACCATTCCTGTGACACTAGTTATAGATTCCGATGCTTCACGTCAGGTTTACTGTATCCCTTGGACATTCTGATTGAAGATGAAACACAGAAATTGCATCGGAATTAAATACAAACGGCACAATACCGACTTAAGTACAAGAAGACTGATTCTTCATACTGTCTATGTTTTGAACCATTCCTGTGACACTAGTTATATATTCCGATGCTTCACTTCAGGTTTACTGTATCGCTTGGACATTCTGATTGAAGATGAAACACAGAAATTGCATCGGAATTAAATGCAAAAGGCACAATGCCTACATAAGTACAAGAAGACTGACTCTTCTTACAGGCTCTGTTTTGAATCATCCTGTGACACTAGTTATAGATTCCGATGCTTCACTTCTGGTTTACTGTATCCCTTGGTTTCTTCCTATTGGCGAAGAAAGACAGATATTGCATCGGAATTAAATACAAAAGGCACAGTGACAACTTAAGTACAAGAAGACCGACTCTTCTTACTGTCTATGCTTTGAACCATTCCTGTGACACTAGTTATGGATCCCGATGATTCACTTCAGGTTTACTGTATCCCCCTGATCTTCTTATAGACGAGGAAACACAGAAATTGCATCGGAATTAAATAGAAACGCCACAATGCCTACTTAAGTACAAGAAGACTGACTCTTCTTACTGGCTATGTTTTGACAATTCCTGTGACACTAGTTATAGATTCCGATGCTTCACTTCAGGTTTACTGTATCCCTTGGACATTCTGATTGAAGATGAAACACAGAAATTGCATCGGAATTAAATACAAAAGGCACAATACCGACTTAAGTACAAGAAGAATGATTCTTCATACTGTCTATGTTTTGAACCATTTCTGTGACACTAGTTATAGATTCCGATGCTTCACTTCAGGTATACTGTATCCCTTGGACATTCTGATTGATGATGAAACACAGAAATTGCATCGGAATTAATTGCAAAAGGCACAATGCCTACTTAAGTACAAGAAGACTGACTCTTCTTACTGGCAATGTTTTGAATCATCCTGTGACACTAGTTGTAGATTCCGATGCTTCACTTCTGGTTTACTGTATCCCTTGGATCTTCCTATTGACGACGAAACACAGATATTGCATCGTAATTAAACACAAAAGGCACAATGCCGACTTAAGTACAAAAAGACTGACTCCTCTTAATGACTATGTTTTGGACCATTCCTGTGACACTAGTTATACATTCCGATAATTCACTTCAGGTTTACTGTATCCCACTGACTTTCTTATTAACGATGAAACACAGAAATTGCATCGAAATGAAATACAAAAGGCACATGGCCGACTTAAGTACAAGAAGACTGACCCTTCATACTGTCTATGTTTTGAACCATTCCTGTGACACTTGTTATAGATTCCGATGCTTCACTTCAGGTTTACTGTATCCCTCGGACCTTCTTATTGACGATGAAACACAGAAATTGCATCGGAATTAAACACAAAAGGCACAATGCCGACTTAAGTACAAAAAGACTGACTCTTCTTACTGTCTATGATTTGAACCACTCCTGTGACACTAGTTATTGATTCCGATGCTTCACTTCAGGTTTACTGTATCCCTCTGATCTTCTTATTGACGATGAAACACAGAAATTGCATCGGAATTAAACACAAAAGGCACAATGCCGACTTAAGTACAAAAAGACTGACTCTTCTTACTGACTATGCTTTGAGCCATTCCTGTGACACTAGTTATTGATTCCGATGCTTCACTTCAGGTTTACTGTATCCCTCTGATTTTCTTATTGACGATGAAACACACAAATTGCATCGGAATTAAACACAAAAGGCACAATGCCGACTTAAGTACAAAAAAACTGACTCTTCTTACTGACTATGTTTTGAACAATTCCTGTGACACTAGTTATAGATTCCGATGCTTCACTTCAGGTTTATTGTATCCCTCTGATCTTCTCATTGACGATGAAACACAGAAATTGCATCGGAATTAAATTCAAAAGGCTCAATGCCGACATAAGTACAAAATGACTGACTCTTCTTACTGACAATGTTTTGAACCATTCCTGTGACACTAGCTATAGATTCCGATGCTTCACTTCAGGTTTACTGTATCCCCCTGATCTTCTTATTGACGATGAAACACAGAAATTACATCGGAATAAACACAAAAGGCACAATGCCGACTTAAGTACAGAAAGACTGACTCTTCTTACTGACTATGCTTTGAACCATTCCTGTGACACTAGTTATAGATTCCGATGTTTTTCTTCAGATTTACTGTATCCCTCTGTTCTTCTTATTTATGATGAAACACAGAAATTGCATCGGAATTAAATACAAAAGGCACAATGCCGACTTATGTACAAAAAGACTGACTCTTCTTACTGACTATGATTAGAACCATTCCTGTGACACTAGTTATAGATTCCGATGCTTCACTTCAGGTTTACTGTATCCCTTGGACCTTCTTGTTGACGATGAAACAAAGAAATTGCATCGGGATTAAATACAAAAGGCACAATGCCGACTTAAGGACAAGAAGACTGACACTTCTTACTGACTATGTTTTGAACCATTCCTGTGACACTAGTTATACATTCCGATGCTTCCCTTCAGGTTTACTGTATCCCTTGGACCTTCTTATTGACGATGAAACGCACAAATTGCGTCGGAATTAAACACAATAGGCACAATGCCGACTTAAGTACAAAAAGACTGACTCTTATTACTGTTTATGATTTGAATCATTCCTGTGACACTAGGTATAAATTCCGATGCTTCACTCCAGGTTTACTGTATCCCTTGGACATTCTGATTGGAGATGAAACACAGAAATTGCAATGGAATTAAATGCTAAAGGCACAATACCGACTTAAGTTCAAGAAGACTGATTCTTCATACTGTCTATGTTTTGAACCATTCCTGTGACACTAGTTATAGATTCCGATGCTTCACTTCAGGTTTACTGTATCCCTTGGACATTCTGATTGGAGATGAAACACAGAAATTGCATCGGAATTAAATGCAAAAGGCACAATACCGACTTAAGTTCAAGAAGACTGATTCTTCATACTGTCTATGTTTTGAACCATTCCTGTGACACTAGTTATAGATTCCGATGCTTCACTTCAGGTTTACTGTATCCCTTGGACATTCTGATTGAAGATGAAACACAGAAATTGCATCGGAATTAAATGTAAAAGGCACATTGCCTACTTAAGTACAAGAAGACTGACTCTTCTTACTGGCTATGTTTTGAATCATCCTGTGACACTAGTTATAGATTCCGATTTTTCACTTCTGATTTACAGGATCCCTTGGATCTTCCTATTGACGAAGAAACACAGATATTGCATCGGAATTAAATACAAAAGGCACAGTGCCGACTTAAGTGCTAGAAGACTGACCCTTCTTACTGTCTATGTTTTGAACCATTCCTGTGACACTTGTTACAGATTCCGATGCTTCACTTCAGGTTTACTGTATCCCTTGGACCTTCTTATTGACGATGAAACACAGAAATTGCATCGAGATTAAATACAAAAGGCACAATGCCGACTTACGGACAAGAAGACTGACTCTTACTACTGTCAATGTTTTGAACCATTCCTGTGACACTAGTTATAGATTGCGATGCTTCACTTCAGGTTTACTGTATCCCTCTGATCTTCTTATTGACGATGAAACACAGAAATTGCATCGGAATTAAATACAAAAGGCACAATGCCGACTTATATACAAGAAGACTGACTCTTCTTACTGTCTATGTTTTGAACCATTCCTGTGACACTAGTTATAGATTCCGATGCTTCACTTCAGGTTTACTGTATCCCTTGGACCTTCTTATTGACGATGACACACAGAAATTGCATCGGAATTTAACACAAAAGGCACAATGCCGAGTTAAGTACAAAAAAGACTGACTCTTCTTACTGACTATGTTTTGAACCATTCCTGTGACACTAGTTATAGATTCCGATGCTTCACTTCAGGTTTACTGTATCTCTTGGACATTCTGATTGGAGATGAAACACAGAAATTGCATCGGAATTAAATACAAAAGGCACAATACCGACTTAAGTACCAGAAGACTGATTCTTCATACTGTCTATGTTTTGAACCATTCCTGTGACACTAGTTATAGATTCCGATGCTTCACTTCAGGTTTACTGTATCCCTTGGACATTCTGATTGAAGATGAAACACAGAAATTGCATCGGAATTAAATGCAAAAGGCACATTGCCTACTTAAGTACAAGAAGACTGACTCTTCTTACTGGCTATGTTTTGAATCATCCTGTGACACTAGTTGTAGATTCCGATTCTTCACTTCTGGTTTACAGTATCCCTTGAATCTTCCTATTGACGATGAAACACAGAAATTGCATCGGAATTAAATACAAAAGGCACAATGACGACTTAAGTACAAGAAGACTGACTCTTCCTACTGTCAATGTTTTGAACCATTCCTGTGACACTAGTTATATACTCCGATGCTTCGTTTCAGGTTTACTGTATCCCTCTGATCTTCTTATTGACGATGAAACACAGAAATTGCATCGGAATTAAATACAAAAGGCACAATGCCGGCTTATATACTAGAAGACTGTCTCTTCTTACTGTCTATGTTTTGAACCATTCCTGTGACACTAGTTATAGATTCCGATGCTTCACTTCAGGTTTACTGTATCCCTTGGACCTTCTTATTGACGATGAAACACAGAAATTGCATCGGAATTAAACACAAAAGGCACAATGCCGACTTAAGTACAAAAAGACTGACTCTTCTTACTGACTATGTTTTGAACCATTCCTGTGACACTAGTTATAGATTCCGATGCTTCACTTCTGGTTTACTGTATCCCTCTGACCTTCTTATTAACGATGAAACACAGAAATTGCATCGAAATGAAATACAAAAGGCACATGGCCGACTTAAGTACAAGAAGACTGACCCTTCTTACTGTCTATGTTTTGAACCATTCCTGTGACACTTGTTATAGATTCCGATGCTTGTCTTCAGGTTTACTGTATCCCTTGGACCTTCTTATTGACGATGAAACACAGAAATTGCATCGAGATTAAATACAAAAGGCACAATGCCGACTTAAGGTCAAGAAGACTGACTCTTCCTACTGTCAATGTTTTGAACCATTCCTGTGACACTAGTTATAGATTCCGATGCTTCACTTCAGGTTTACTGTATCCCTCTGTTCTTCTTATTGACGATGAAACACAGAAATTGCATCGGAATTAAATACAAAAGGCACAATGCCGACTTATATACACGAAGACTGACTCTTCTTACTGTCTATGTTTTGAACCATTCCTGTGACACTAGTTATAGATTCTGATGCTTCACTTTAGGTTTACTGTATCCCTTGGACCTTCTTATTGACGATGAAACACAGAAATTGCATCGGAATTTAACACAAAAGGCATAATGCCGAGTTAAGTACAAAAAGACTGACTCTTCTTACTGACTATGTTTTGAACCATTCCTGTGACACTAGTTATAGATTCCGATGCTTCACTTCAGGTTTACTGTATCCCTTGGACCTTCTTATTGACGATGAAACACCGAAATTGCATCGGGATTAAATACAAAAGGCAGATTGCCGACTTAAGGACAAGAAGACTGACACTTCTTACTGACTATGTTTTGAACCATTCCTGTGACACTAGATATATATTCCGATGCTTCACTTCAGGTTTACTGTATCCCTTGGACATTCTGATTGAAGATGAAACAGAGAAATTGCATCGGAATTAAATACAAAAGGCACAATACCGACTTAAGTACAAGAAGACTGATTCTTCATCTGTCTATGTTTTGAACCATTCCTGTGACACTAGTTACAGATTCCGATGCTTCACTTCTGGTTTACTGTATCCCTTGGACCTTCTTATTGACGATGAAACACAGAAATTGCAACGGAATGAAACACCAAAAAATCACAATGCCGACTTAAGTACAAAAAGACTGACTCTTCTTACTGACTATGTTTTGAACCATTCCTGTAACACTAGTTATTGATTCCGATGCTTCACTCCAGGTTTACTGTATACCTCTGACCTTCTTATTAACGATGAAACACAGAAATTGCATCGAAATGAAATACAAAAGGCACATGGCCGATTTAAGTACAAGAAGACTGACCCTTCTTACTGTCTATGTTTTGAACCATTCCTGTGACACTTGTTATAGATTCCGATGCTTCACTTCAGGTTTACTGTATCCCTTGGACCTTCTTATTGACGATGAAACACAGAAATTGCATCGGGATTAAATACAAAAGGCACAATGCCGACTTAAGGACAAGAAGACTGACACTTCTTACTGACTATGTTTTGAACCATTCCTGTGACACTAGTTATACATTCCGATGCTTCACTACAGGCTTACTGTATCCCTTGGACCTTCTTATTGACGATGAAACACAGAAATTGCATCGGAATTAAACACAAAAGGCACAATGACGACTTAAGTACAAGAAAACTGACTCTTCTTACTGACTATGCTTTGAACCATTCCTGTGACACTAGTTATAGATTCCGATGCTTCACTTCAGGTTTACTGTATCCCTCTGACCTTCTTATTAACGATGAAACACAGAAATTGCATCGAAATGAAATACAAAAGGCACATGGCCGACTTAAGTACAAGAAGACTGACCCTTCTTACTGTCTATGTTTTGAACCATTCCTGTGACACTTGTTATAGTTTCCGATGCTTCACTTCAGGTTTACTGTATCCTTTGGACCTTCTTATTGACGATGAAACACCGAAATTGCATCGGGATTAAATACAAAAGGCACAATGCCGACTTAAGGACAAGAAGACTGACACTTCTTACTGACTATGTTTTGAACCATTCCTGTGACACTAGTTATACATTCTGATGCTTCACTTCAGGTTTACTGTATCCCTTGGACATTCTGATTGAAGATGAAACACAGAAATTGCATCGGAATTAAATACAAAAGGCACAATACCGACTTAAGTACAAGAAGACTGATTCTTCATACTCTCTATGTTTTGAACCATTCCTGTGACACTAGTTATAGATTCCGATGCTTCACTTCGGGTTTACTGTATCCCTTGGACATTCTGATTGATGATGAAACACAGAAATTGCATCGGAATTAAATGCAAAAGGCACAATGCCTACTTAAGTACAAGAAGACTGACTCTTCTTACTGGCAATGTTTTGAATCATCCTGTGACACTAGTTATATATTCCGATGCTTCACTTCTGGTTTACTGTATCCCTTATACCTTCTTATTGACGATGAAACACAGATATTGCATCGGAATTAAACACAAAAGGCACAATGCCGACTTAAGTACAAAAAGACTGACTCTTCTTACTGACTATGTTTTGAACCATTCCTGTGACACTAGTTATAGATTCCGATGCTTCACTTCTGGTTTACTGTATCCCTCTGACCTTCTTATTAACGATGAAACACAAAAATTGCATCGAAATGAAATACAAAAGGGACATGGCCGACTTAAGTACAAAAAGACTGACCCTTCTTACTGTCTATGTTTTGAACCATTCCTATGACACTTGTTATGGATTCCGATGCTTCACTTCAGGTATACTGTATCCCTTGGACCTTCTTATTGACGATGAAACACAGAAATTGCATCGGGATTAAATACAAAAGGCACAATGCCGACTTAAGGACAAGAAGACTGACTCTTCCTACTGTCAATGTTTTGAACCATTCCTGTGACACTAGTTATAGATTCCGATGCTTCTCTTCAGGTTTACTGTATCCCTCTGATCTTCTTATTGACGATGAAACACAGAAATTGCATCGGAATTAAATATAAAAGGCAGAATGCCGACTTATATACAAGAAAACTGGCTCTTCTTACTGTCTCTGTTTTGAACCATTCCTGTGACACTAGTTATAGATTCCGATGCTTCACTTCAGGTTTACTGTATCCCTCTGACCTTCTTATTAACGATGAATCACAGAAATAGCATCGAAATGAAATACAAAAGGCACATGGCCGACATAAGTACAAGAAGACTGGCCCTTCGTACTGTCTATGTTTTGAACCATTCGTGTGACACTTGTTATAGATTCCGATGCTTTACTTCAGGTTTACTATATCCCTTGGACCTTCTTATTGACGATGAAACAGAGAAATTGCATCGGGATTAAATACAAAAGGCACAATGCCGACTTAAGGACAAGAAGACTGACACTTCTTACTGACTATGTTTCGAACCATTCCTGTGACACTAGTTATACATTCCGATGCTTCACTTCAGGTTTACTGTATCCCTTAAACCTTCTTATTGACGATGAAACACAGAAATTGCAACGGAATGAAACACCAAAAAATCACAATGCCGACTTAAGGACAAGAAGACTGACACTTCTTACTGACTATGATTTGAACCATTCCTGTAACACAAGTTATTGATTCCGATGCTTCACTTCAGGTTTACTGTATACCTCTGACCTTCTTATTAACGATGAAACACAGAAATTGCATCGAAATGAAATACAAAAGGCACATGGCCGACTTAAGTACAAGAAGACTGACCCTTCTTACTGTCTATGTTTTGAACCATTCCTGTGACACTTGTTATAGATTCCGATGCTTCACTTCAGGTTTACTGTATCCCTTGGACCTTCTTATTGACGATGAAGCACAGAAATTGCATCGGGATTAAATACAGAAGGCACAATGCCGACTAAAGGACAAGAAGACTGACTCTTCCTACTGTCAATGTTTTGAACCATTCCTGTGACACTAGTTATAGATTCCGATGCTTCACTTCAGGTTTACTGTATCCCTCTGATCTTCTTATTGACGATGAAACACAGAAATTGCATCGGAATTAAATATAAAAGGCAGAATGCCGACTTATATACAAGAAAACTGACTCTTCTTACTGTCTATGTTTTGAAACATTCCTGTGACACTAGTTATAGATTCCGATGCTTCACTTCAGGTTTAATGTTTCCCTCTGACCTTCTTATTAACGATGAAACACAGAAATGCATCGAAATGAAATACAAAAGGCACATAGCCGACTTAAGTACAAGAAGACTGACTCTTCTTACTGTCTATGTTTTGAACCATTCCTGTGCCACTAGTTATAGATTCCGATGCTTCACTTCAGGTTTACTGTATCCCTTGGACCTTCTTATTGACGATGAAACACACAAATTGCATCGGAATTAAACACAAAAACCACAATGCCGACTTAAGTACAGAAAGACTGACTATTCTTACTGTTTATGATTTGAACCATTCCTGTGACACTAGTTATAGATTCCGATGCTTCACTTCAGGTTTACTGTATCCCTCTGATCTTTCTATTGACGATGAAACACAGAAATTGCATCCGAATTAAACACAAAAGGCACAATGCCGACTTAAGTACAAAAAGACTGACTCTTCTTGCTGACTATGTTTTGAACCATTCCTGTGACACTAGTTATAGATACTGATGCTTCACTTCAGGTTTACTGTATTCCTCTGATCTTCTTATTGACGATGAAACACAGAAATTGCATCGTAATTAAATACAAAAGGCACAATGCCGACTTATATACAAGAAGACTGACTCTTCTTACTGACTATGTTTTGAACCATACCTGTGACACTAGTTATAGATTCCGATGTTTCACTTCAGGTTTACTGTATCCCTCTGATCTTCTTATTGACGATGAAACACAGAAATTGCATCCGAATTAAATAGAAAAGGCACAATGCCGACTTAAGTCCAAAAAGACTGACTCTTCTTACTGACTATGTTTTGAACCATTCCTGTGACACTAGTTATAGATTCCGATGCTTCACTTCAGGTTTGCTGTATCCCTCTGATCTTCTCATTGACGATGAAACACAGAAATTGCATCGGAATTAAATACAAAAGGCACAATGCCGACATAAGTACAAAAAGACTGACTCTTCTTACTGACTATGCTTTGAACCATTCCTGTGACACTAGTTATAGATTCCGATGCTTCACTTCAGGTTTACTGTATCCCTCTGATCTTCTTATTGACGATGAAGCACAGAAATTGCATCGGAATTAGACACAAAATGCACAATGCCGACTTAAGTACAAAAAGGCTGACTCTTCTTACTGACTATGTTTTGAACCATTCCTGTGACACTAGTTATAGATTCCGATGCTTTACTTCAGGCTTACTGTATCCCTTGGACCTTCTTATTGACGATGAAACACAGAAATTGCATCGGAATTAAATACAAAAGGCACATGGCCGACTTAAGTACAACAAGACTGACCCTTCTTACTGTCTATGTTTTGAACCATTCCTGTGACACTTGTTATGGATTCCGATGCTTCACTTCAGGTTTACTGTATCCCTTGGTCCATCTTATTGACGATGAAACACAGAAATTGCATCGGGATTAAATACAAAAGGCACAATGCCGACTTAAGGACAAGAAGACTGACACTTCTTACTGACTATGTTTTGAACCATTCCTGTGACACTAGTTATACATTCCGATGCTTCACTACAGGTTTACTGTGTCCCTTGGACCTTCTTATTGACGATGAAACGCAGAAATTGCATCGGAATTAAACTCAAAAGGCACAATGCCGACTTAAGTACAAGAAAACTGACTCTTCTTACTGACTATGCTTTGAACCATTCCTGTGACACTAGTTATAGATTCCGATGCTTCACTTCAGGTTTACTGTATCCCTCTGACCTTCTTATTAACGATGAAACACAGAAATTGCATCGAAATGAAATACAAAAGGCACATGGCCGACTTAAGTACAAGAAGACTGACTCTTCTTACTGTCTATGTTTTGAACCATTCCTGTGACACTTGTTATAGATTCCGATGCTTCACTTCAGGTTTACTGTATCCCTTGGACCTTCTTATTGACCATGAAACACACAAATTGCATCGGAATTAAACACAAAAACCACAATGCCGACTTAAGTACAGAAAGACTGACTATTCTTACTGTTTATGATTTGAGCCATTCCTGTGACACTAGTTATGGATTCCGATGCTTCACTTCAGGTATACTGTATCCCTCTGATCTTCTAATTGACGATGAAACACAGAAATTGCATCGGAATTAAATACAAAAGGCACAATGCCGACTTATATACAAGAAGACTGACCCTTCTTACTGTCTATGTTTTGAACCATTCCTGTGACACTAGTTATAGATTCCGATGCTTCACTTCAGGTTTACTGTATCCCTCGGACCTTCTTATTGGCGATGAAACACAGAAATTGCATCGGAATTAAACACAAAAGGCATAATACCGACTTAGTACAAAAAGACTGACTCTTCTTACTGACTATGTTTTGAACCATTCCTGTGACACTAGTTATAGATTCCGATGCTTTACTTTAGGTTTACTGTATCCCTCTGACCTTCTTATTAACGATGAAACACAGAAATTGCATCGAAATGAAATACAAAAGGCACATGGCCGACTTAAGTACAAGAAGACTGACTCTTCTTACTGTTTATGTTTTGAACCATTCCTGTGACACTTGTTATAGATTCCGATGCTTCACTTCAGGTTTACTGTATCCCTTGGACCTTCTTATTGACGATGAAACACACAAATTGCATCGGAATTAAACACAAGAACCACAATGCCGACTTAAGTACAGAAAGACTGACTATTCTTACTGTTTATGATTTGAACCATTCCTGTGACACTAGTTATAGATTCCGATGCTTCACGTCAGGATTACTGTATCCCTCTGATCTTCCTATTGACGATGAAACACAGAAATTGCATCAGAATTAAACACAAAAGGCACAATGCCGACTTAAGTACAAAAAGACTGACTCTTCTTACTGACTATGTTTTGAACCATTCCTGTGACACTAGTTATAGATTCCGATGCTTCACTTCAGGTTTACTGTATCCCTCTGATCTTCTTATTGACGATGAAACACAGAAATTGCATCGTAATTAAATACAAAAGGCACAATGCCGACTTATATACAAGAAGACTGACTCTTCTTACTGTCTATGTTTTGAACCATACCTGTGACACTAGTTATAGATTCCGATGCTTCACTTCAGGTTTACTGTATCCCTCTGATCTTCTTATTGACGATGAAATACAGAAATTGCATCCGAATTAAATACAAAAGGCACAATGCCGACTTAAGTACAAAAAGACTGACTCTTCTTACTGACTATGTTTTGAACCATTCCGGTGTCACTAGTTATAGATTCCGATGCTTCACTTCAGGTTTACTGTATCCCTCTGATCTTCTCATTGACGATGAAATACAGAAATTGCATCGGAATTAAATACAAAAGGCACAATGCCGACATAAGTACAAAAAGACTGACTCTTCTTACTGACTATGTTTTGAACCATTCCTGTGACACTAGTTATAGATTCCGATGCTTCACTTCAGGTTTACTGTATCCCTCTGATCTTCTTATTGACGATGAAGCACAGAAATTGCATCGGAATTAAACACAAAATGCACAATGCCGACTTAAGTGCAAAAAGACTGACTCTTCTTACTGACTATGTTTTGAACCATTCCTGTGACACTAGTTATAGATTAAGATGCTTTACTTCAGGTTTACTGTATCCCTCTGATCTTCTTATTGACGATGAAACACAGAAATTGCATCGGAATGAAATACAAAAGGTACATAGCCGACGTATGTACAAGAAGACTAACTCTTCTTACGGTCTATGATTTGAACCATTCCTGTGACACTAGTTATAGATTCCGATGCTTCACTTCAGGTTCACTGTATCCCTTGGACCTTCTTATTGACGATGAAGCACAGAAATTGCATCGGGATTAAATACAGAAGGCACAATGCCGACTAAAGGACAAGAAGACTGACTCTTCCTACTGTCAATGTTTTGAACCATTCCTGTGACACTAGTTATAGATTCCGATGCTTCACTTCAGGTTTACTGTATCCCTCTGATCTTCTTATTGACGATGAAACACAGAAATTGCATCGGAATTAAATATAAAAGGCAGAATGCCGACTTATATACAAGAAAACTGACTCTTCTTACTGTCTATGTTTTGAACCATTCCTGTGACACTAGTTATAGATTCCGATGCTTCACTTCAGGTTTACTGTATCCCTCTGATCTTCTTATTGACGATGAAGCACAGAAATTGCATCGGAATTAAACACAAAATGCACAATGCCGACTTAAGTGCAAAAAGACTGACTCTTCTTACTGACTATGTTTTGAACCATTCCTGTGACACTAGTTATAGATTAAGATGCTTTACTTCAGGTTTACTGTATCCCTCTGATCTTCTTATTGACGATGAAACACAGAAATTGCATCGGAATGGAATACAAAAGGTACATAGCCGACGTATGTACAAGAAGACTAACTCTTCTTACTGTCTATGATTTGAACCATTCCTGTGACACTAGTTATAGATTCCGATGCTTCACTTCAGGTTTACTGTATCCCTTGGACCTTCTTATTGACGATGAAGCACAGAAATTGCATCGGGATTAAATACAGAAGGCACAATGCCGACTAAAGGACAAGAAGACTGACTCTTCCTACTGTCAATGTTTTGAACCATTCCTGTGACACTAGTTATAGATTCCGATGCTTCACTTCAGGTTTACTGTATCCCTCTGATCTTCTTATTGACGATGAAACACAGAAATTGCATCGGAATTAAATATAAAAGGCAGAATGCCGACTTATATACAAGAAAACTGACTCTTCTTACTGTCTATGTTTTGAACCATTCCTGTGACACTAGTTATAGATTCCGATGCTTCACTTCAGGTTTACTGTTTCCCTCTGACCTTCTTATTAACGATGAAACACAGAAATTGCATCGAAATGAAATACAAAAGGCACATAGCCGACTTAAGTACAAGAAGACTGACTCTTCTTACTGTCTATGTTTTGAACCATTCCTGTGCCACTAGTTATAGATTCCGATGCTTCACTTCAGGTTTACTGTATCCCTTGGACCTTCTTATTGACGATGAAACACACAAATTGCATCGGAATTAAACACAAAAACCACAATGCCGACTTAAGTACAGAAAGACTGACTATTCTCACTGTTTATGATTTGAACCATTCCTGTGACACTAGTTATAGATTCCGATGCTTCACTTCAGGTTTACTGTATCCCTCTGATCTTTCTATTGACGATGAAACACAGAAATTGCATCCGAATTAAACACAAAAGGCACAATGCCGACTTAAGTACAAAAAGACTGACTCTTCTTGCTGACTATGTTTTGAACCATTCCTGTGACACTAGTTATAGATACTGATGCTTCACTTCAGGTTTACTGTATTCCTCTGATCTTCTTATTGACGATGAAACACAGAAATTGCATCGTAATTAAATACAAAAGGCACAATGCCGACTTATATACAAGAAGACTGACTCTTATTACTGACTATGTTTTGAACCATACCTGTGACACTAGTTATAGATTCCGATGTTTCACTTCAGGTTTACTGTATCCCTCTGATCTTCTTATTGACGATGAAACACAGAAATTGCATCCGAATTAAATAGAAAAGGCACAATGCCGACTTAAGTCCAAAAAGACTGACTCTTCTTACTGACTATGTTTTGAACCATTCCTGTGACACTAGTTATAGATTCCGATGCTTCACTTCAGGTTTGCTGTATCCCTCTGATCTTCTCATTGACGATGAAACACAGAAATTGCATCGGAATTAAATACAAAAGGCACAATGCCGACATAAGTACAAAAAGACTGACTCTTCTTACTGACTATGCTTTGAACCATTCCTGTGACACTAGTTATAGATTCCGATGCTTCACTTCAGGTTTACTGTATCCCTCTGATCTTCTTATTGACGATGAAGCACAGAAATTGCATCGGAATTAGACACAAAATGCACAATGCCGACTTAAGTACAAAAAGACTGACTCTTCTTACTGACTATGTTTTGAACCATTCCTGTGACACTAGTTATAGATTCCGATGCTTTACTTCAGGTTTACTGTATCCCTTGGACCTTCTTATTGACGATGAAACACAGAAATTGCATCGGAATTAAATACAAAAGGCACATGGCCGACTTAAGTACAACAAGACTGACCCTTCTTACTGTCTATGTTTTGAACCATTCCTGTGACACTTGTTATGGATTCCGATGCTTCACTTCAGGTTTACTGTATCCCTTGGTCCATCTTATTGACGATGAAACACAGAAATTGCATCGGGATTAAATACAAAAGGCACAATGCCGACTTAAGGACAAGAAGACTGACACTTCTTACTGACTATGTTTTGAACCATTCCTGTGACACTAGTTATACATTCCGATGCTTCACTACAGGTTTACTGTGTCCCTTGGACCTTCTTATTGACGATGAAACGCAGAAATTGCATCGGAATTAAACTCAAAAGGCACAATGCCGACTTAAGTACAAGAAAACTGACTCTTCTTACTGACTATGCTTTGAACCATTCCTGTGACACTAGTTATAGATTCCGATGCTTCACTTCAGGTTTACTGTATCCCTCTGACCTTCTTATTAACGATGAAACACAGAAATTGCATCGAAATGAAATACAAAAGGCACATGGCCGACTTAAGTACAAGAAGACTGACTCTTCTTACTGTCTATGTTTTGAACCATTCCTGTGACACTTGTTATAGATTCCGATGCTTCACTTCAGGTTTACTGTATCCCTTGGACCTTCTTATTGACCATGAAACACACAAATTGCATCGGAATTAAACACAAAAACCACAATGCCGACTTAAGTACAGAAAGACTGACTATTCTTACTGTTTATGATTTGAGCCATTCCTGTGACACTAGTTATGGATTCCGATGCTTCACTTCAGGTATACTGTATCCCTCTGATCTTCTAATTGACGATGAAACACAGAAATTGCATCGGAATTAAATACAAAAGGCACAATGCCGACTTATATACAAGAAGACTGACCCTTCTTACTGTCTATGTTTTGAACCATTCCTGTGACACTAGTTATAGATTCAGATGCTTCACTTCAGGTTTACTGTATCCCTCGGACCTTCTTATTGGCGATGAAACACAGAAATTGCATCGGAATTAAACACAAAAGGCATAATACCGACTTAGTACAAAAAGACTGACTCTTCTTACTGACTATGTTTTGAACCATTCCTGTGACACTAGTTATAGATTCCGATGCTTTACTTCAGGTTTACTGTATCCCTCTGACCTTCTTATTAACGATGAAACACAGAAATTGCATCGAAATGAAATACAAAAGGCACATGGCCGACTTAAGTACAAGAAGACTGACTCTTCTTACTGTTTATGTTTTGAACCATTCCTGTGACACTTGTTATAGATTCCGATGCTTCACTTCAGGTTTACTGTATCCCTTGGACCTTCTTATTGACGATGAAACACACAAATTGCATCGGAATTAAACACAAGAACCACAATGCCGACTTAAGTACAGAAAGACTGACTATTCTTACTGTTTATGATTTGAACCATTCCTGTGACACTAGTTATAGATTCCGATGCTTCACGTCAGGATTACTGTATCCCTCTGATCTTCCTATTGACGATGAAACACAGAAATTGCATCAGAATTAAACACAAAAGGCACAATGCCGACTTAAGTACAAAAAGACTGACTCTTCTTACTGACTATGTTTTGAACCATTCCTGTGACACTAGTTATAGATTCCGATGCTTCACTTCAGGTTTACTGTATCCCTCTGATCTTCTTATTGACGATGAAACACAGAAATTGCATCGTAATTAAATACAAAAGGCACAATGCCGACTTATATACAAGAAGACTGACTCTTCTTACTGTCTATGTTTTGAACCATACCTGTGACACTAGTTATAGATTCCGATGCTTCACTTCAGGTTTACTGTATCCCTCTGATCTTCTTATTGACGATGAAATACAGAAATTGCATCCGAATTAAATACAAAAGGCACAATGCCGACTTAAGTACAAAAAGACTGACTCTTCTTACTGACTATGTTTTGAACCATTCCGGTGTCACTAGTTATAGATTCCGATGCTTCACTTCAGGTTTACTGTATCCCTCTGATCTTCTCATTGACGATGAAATACAGAAATTGCATCGGAATTAAATACAAAAGGCACAATGCCGACATAAGTACAAAAAGACTGACTCTTCTTACTGACTATGTTTTGAACCATTCCTGTGACACTAGTTATATATTCCGATGCTTCACTTCAGGTTTACTGTATCCCTCTGATCTTCTTATTGACGATGAAGCACAGAAATTGCATCGGAATTAAACACAAAATGCACAATGCCGACTTAAGTGCAAAAAGACTGACTCTTCTTACTGACTATGTTTTGAACCATTCCTGTGACACTAGTTATAGATTAAGATGCTTTACTTCAGGTTTACTGTATCCCTCTGATCTTCTTATTGACGATGAAACACAGAAATTGCATCGGAATGAAATACAAAAGGTACATAGCCGACTTATGTACAAGAAGACTAACTCTTCTTACTGTCTATGATTTGAACCATTCCTGTGACACTAGTTATAGATTCCGATGTTTCACTTCAGGTTTACTGTATCCCTTGGACCTTCTTATTGACGATGAAACACAGAAATTGCATCGGAATGAAATACAAAAGGCACAATGCCGACTTAAGTACAAAAATCTGACTCTTCTTACTGACTATGTTTTGAACCATTCCTGTGACACTAGTTATAGATTCCGATGCTTCACTTCAGGTTTACTGTATCCCTTGGAGCTTCTTATTGACGATGAAACACACAAATTGCATCGGAATTAAACACAAAAGGCACAATGTCGACTTAAGTACAAAAAGACTGACTCTTCTTACTGACTATGTTTTGAACCATTCCTGTGACACTAGTTATGGATTCCGATGCTTCACTTCAGGTATACTGTATCCCTCTGATCTTCTAATTGACGATGAAACACAGAAATTGCATCGGAATTAAATACAAAAGGCACAATGCCGACTTATATACAAGAAGACTGACCCTTCTTACTGTCTATGTTTTGAACCATTCCTGTGACACTAGTTATAGATTCCGATGCTTCACTTCAGGTTTACTGTATCCCTTGGACCTTCTTATTGACGATGAAACACAGAAATTGCATCGGAATTAAACACAAAAGGCATAATACCGACTTAGTACAAAAAGACTGACTCTTCTTACTGACTATGTTTTGAACCATTCCTGTGACACTAGTTATAGATTCCGATGCTTCACTTCAGGTTTACTGTATCCCTCTGACCTTCTTATTGACGATGAAACACAGAAATTGCATCGGAATTAAACACAAAAGGCATAATGCCGACATAAGGACAAGAAGACTGACACTTCTTAATGACTATGTTTTGAACCATTCCTGTGACACTAGTTATACATTCCGATGCTTCACTTCAGGTTTACTGTATCCCTTGGACATTCTGATTGAAGATGAAACACAGAAATTGCATCGGAATTAAATACAAAAGGCACAATACCGACTTAAGTACAAGAAGACTGATTCTTCATACTGTCTATGTTTTGAACCATTCCTGTGACACTAGTTATAGATTCCGATGCTTCACTTCAGGTTTACTGTATCCCTTGGACATTCTGTTTGAAGATGAAACACAGAAATTAAATCGGAATTAAATGCAAAAGGCACAATGCCTACTTAATTACAAGAAGACTGACTCTTCTTACTGGCAATGTTTTGAATCATCCTGTGACACTAGTTATAGATTCTGATGCTTCACTTCTGGTTTACTGTAACCCTTGGACCTTCTTATTGACGATGAAACACAGAAATTGCATCGGAATTAAACACAAAAGGCACAATGCCGACTTAAGTACAAGAAAACTGACTCTTCTTACTGACTATGCTTTGAACCATTCCTGTGACACTAGTTATAGATTCCGATGCTTCACTTCAGGTTTACTGTATCACTCTGATCTCCCTATTGACGATGAAACACAGAAATTGCATCCGAATTAAACACAAAAGGCACAATGCCGACTTAAGTACAAAAAGACTGACTCTTCTTACTGACTATGTTTTGAACCATTCCTGTGACACTAGTTATAGATTCCGATGCTTCACTTCAGGTTTACTGTATCCCTCTGATCTTCTTATTGACGATGAAACACAGAAATTGCATCGTAATTAAATACAAAAGGCACAATGCCGACTTATATACAAGAAGACTGACTCTTCTTACTGTCTATGTTTTGAACCATACCAGTGACACTAGTTATAGATTCCGATGCTTCACTTCAGGTTTACTGTATCCCTCTGATCTTCTTAATGACGATGAAACACAGAAATTGCATCCGAATTAAATACAGAAGGCACAATGCCGACTGAAGTACAAAAAGACTGACTCTTCTTACTGACTATGTTTTGAACCATTCCTGTGACACTAGTTATAGATTCCGATGCTTCACTTCAGGTTTACTGTATCCCTCTGATCTTCTCATTGACGATGAAACACAGAAATTGCATCGGAATTAAATACAAAAGGCACAATGCCGACATAAGTACAAAAAGACTTACTCTTCTTACTGACTATGTTTTGAACCATTCCTGTGACACTAGTTATAGATTCCGATGCTTCACTTCAGGTTTACTGTATCCCTCTGATCTTCTTATTGACGATGAAGCACAGAAATTGCATCGGAATTAAACACAAAATGCACAATGCCGACTTAAGTACAAAAAGACTGACTCTTCTTACTGACTATGTTTTGAACCATTCCTGTGACACTAGTTATAGATTCCGATGCTTTACTTCAGGTTTACTGTATCCCTCTGATCTTCTTATTGACGATGAAACACAGAAATTGCATCGGAATTAAATACAAAAGGCACAATGCCGACTTAAGTACAGAAAGACTGACTCTTCTTACTGACTATGTATTGAACCATTCCTGTGACACTAGTTATAGATTCCGATGCTTCACTTCAAGTTTAGTGTATCCCTTGGACCTTCTTATTGACAATGAAACACAGAAATTGCATCGGGATTAAATACAAAAGGCACAATGCCGACTTAAGGACAAGAAGGCTGACACCTCTTACTGACTATGTTTTGAACCATTCCTGTGACACTAGTTATACATTCCGATGCTTCACTTCAGGTTTACTGTATCCCTTGGACCTTCTTATTGACGATGAAACACACAAATTGCATCGGAATTAAACACAAAAGGCACAATGCCAACTTAAGTACAAAAGGACTGACTCTTCTTACTGTCTATGTTTTGAACCTTTCCTGTGGCACTAGTTATAGATTCCGATTCTTCACTTCAGGTTTACTGTATCCCTCTGGCCTTCTTATTAACGATGAAACACAGAAATTGCATCGAAATGAAATACAAAAGGCACATGGCCGACTTATGTACAAGAAGACTAACTCTTCTTACTGTCTATGTTTTGAACCATTCCTGTGACACTAGTTATAGATTCCGATGTTTCACTCCAGGTTTACTGTATCCCTTGGACCTTCTTATTGACGATGAAACACAGAAATTGCATCGGATTTAAATACAAAAGGCACAATGCCGACTTAAGTACAAAAAGACTGACTCTTCTTACTGACTATGTTTTGAACCTTTCCTGTGACACTAGTTATAGATTCCGATGCTTCACTTCAGGTTTACTGTATCCCTTGGAGCTTCTTATTGACGATGAAACACACAAATTGCATCGGAATTAAACACAAAAGGCACAATGTCGACTTAAGTACAAAAAGACTGACTCTTCTTACTGACTATGTTTTGAACCATTCCTGTGACACTAGTTATGGATTCCGATGCTTCACTTCAGGTATACTGTATCCCTCTGATCTTCTAATTGACGATGAAACACAGAAATTGCATCGGAATTAAATACAAAAGGCACAATGCCGACTTATATACAAGAAGACTGACCCTTCTTACTGTCTATGTTTTGAACCATTCCTGTGACACTAGTTATAGATTCCGATGCTTCACTTCAGGTTTACTGTATCCCTTGGACCTTCTTATTGACGATGAAACACAGAAATTGCATCGGAATTAAACACAAAAGGCATAATGCCGACTTAAGTACAAAAAGACTGACTCTTCTTACTGACTATGTATTGAACCATTCCTGTGACACTAGTTATAGATTCCGATGCTTCACTTCAGGTTTACTGTATCCCTCTGACCTTCTTATTAACGATGAAACACAGAAATTGCATCGAAATGAAATACAAAAGGCACATGGCCGACTTAAGTACAAGAAGACTGACCCTTCTTACTGTCTATGTTTTGAACCATTCCTGTGACACTTGTTATAGATTCCGATGCTTCACTTCAGGTTTACTGTATCCCTTGGACCTTCTAATTGACGATGAAACACCGAAATTGCATCGGGATTAAATACAAAAGGCATAATGCCGACTTAAGGACAAGAAGACTGACACTTCTTACTGACTATGCTTTGAACCATTCCTGTGACACTAGTTATACATTCCGATGCTTCACTTTAGGTTTACTGTATCCCTTGGACATTCTGATTGAAGATGAAACACAGAAATTGCATCGGAATTAAATGCAAAAGGCACAATGCCTACTTAAGTACAAGAAGACTGACTCTTCTTACTGGCAATGTTTTGAATCATCCTGTGACACTAGTTATAGATTCCGATGCTTCACTTCTGGTTTACTGTATCCCTTGGACCTTCTTATTGACGATGAAACACAGAAATTGCATCGGAATTAAACACAAAAGGCACAATGCCGACTTATGTACAAAAAGACTGACTCTTCTTACTGACTATGTTTTGAACCATCCCTGTGACACTAGTTATAGATTCCGATTCTTCACTTCAGGTTTGCTGTATCCCTCTGATCTTCTTATTGACGATGAAACACAGAAATTGCATCGGAATTAAATGTAAAAGGCAGAATGCCGACTTATATACAAGAAGACTGACTCTTCTTACTGTCTATGTTTTGAACCATTCCTGTGACACTAGTTATAGATTCCGATGCTTCACTTCAGGTTTACTGTATCCCTTGGACCTTCTTATTGACGATGAAACACAGAAATTGCATAGGGATTAAATACAAAGGGCACAATGCCTACTTAAGGACAAGAAGACAGACACTTCTTACTGACTATGTTTTGAACCATTCCTGTGACACTAGTTATACATTCCGATGCTTCACTACAGGTTTACTGTATCCCTTGGACCTTCTTATTGACGATGAAACACAGAAATTGCATCGGAATTAAACACAAAAGGCACAGTGCCGACTTAAGTACAAGAAAACTGACTCTTCTTACTGACTATGTTTGAACCATTCCTATGACACTAGTTATAGATTCCGATGCTTCACTTCAGGTTTACTGTATCCCTCTGATCTTCCTATTGACGATGAAACACAGAAATTGCATCCGAATTAAACACAAAAGGCACAATGCCGACTTAAGTACAAAAAGACTGACTCTTCTTACTGACTATGTTTTGAACCATTCCTGTGACACTAGTTATAGATTCCGATGCTTCACTTCAGGTTTACTGTATCCCTCTGATCTTCTTATTGACGATGAAACACAGAAATTGCATCGTAATTAAATACAAAAGGCACAATGCCGACTTATATACAAGAAGACTGACTCTTCTTACTGTCTATGTTTTGAACCATACCTGTGACACTAGTTATAGATTCCGATGCTTCACTTCAGGTTTACTGTATCCCTCTGATCTTCTTATTGACGATGAAACACAGAAATTGCATCCGAATTAAATACAAAAGGCACAATGCCGACTTAAATACAAAAAGACTGACTCTTCTTACTGACTATGTTTTGAACCATTCCTGTGACACTAGTTATAGATTCCGATGCTTCACTTCAGGTTTACTGTATCCCTCTGATCTTCTCATTGACGATGAAACACAGAAATTGCATCGGAATTAAATACAAAAGGCACAATGCCGACATAAGTACAAAAAGACTGACTCTTCTTACTGACTATGTTTTGAACCATTCCTGTGACACTAGTTATAGATTCCGATGCTTCACTTCAGGTTTACTGTATCCCTCTGATCTTCTTATTGACGATGAAGCACAGAAATTGCATCGGAATTAAACACAAAATGCACAATGCCGACTTAAGTACAAAAAGACTGACTCTTCTTACTGACTATGTTTTGAACCATTCCTGTGACACTAGTTATAGATTCCGATGCTTTACTTCAGGTTTACTGTATCCCTCTGATCTTCTTATTGACGATGAAACACAGAAATTGCATCGGAATTAAATACAAAAGGCACAATGCCGACTTAAGTACAAAAGGCTGACTCTTCTTACTGACTATGTATTGAACCATTCCTGTGACACTAGTTATAGATTCCGATGCTTCACTTCAGGTTTACTGTATCCCTTGGACCTTCTTATTGACGATGAAACACAGAAATTGCATCGGGATTAAATACAAAAGGCACAATACCGTCTTAAGGACAAGAAGACTGACACCTCTTACTGACTATGTTTTGAACCATTCCTGTGACACTAGTTATACATTCCGATGCTTCACTTCAGGTTTACTGTATCCCTTGGACCTTCTTATTGACGATGAAACACACAAATTGCATCGGAATTAAACACAAAAGGCACAATGCCAAATTAAGTACAAAAGGACTGACTCTTCTTACTGTCTATGTTTTGAACCATTCCTGTGGCACTAGTTATAGATTCCGATGCTTCACTTCAGGTTTACTGTATCCCTCTGACCTTCTTATTAACGATGAAACACAGAAATTGCATCGAAATGAAATACAAAAGGCACATGGCCGACTTATATACAAGAAGACTGACTCTTCTTACTGTCTATGTTTTGAACCATACCTGTGACACTAGTTATAGATTCCGATGCTTCACTTCAGGTTTACTGTATCCCTCTGATCTTCTTATTGACGATGAAACACAGAAATTGCATCCGAATTAAATACAAAAGGCACAATGCCGACTTAAGTACAAAAAGACTGACTCTTCTTACTGACTATGTTTTGAACCATTCCTGTGACACTAGTTATAGATTCCGATGCTTCACTTCAGGTTTACTGTATCCCTCTGATCTTCTCATTGACGATGAAACACAGAAATAGCATCGGAATTAAATACAAAAGGCACAATGCTGACATAAGTACAAAAAGACTGACTCTTCTTACTGACTATGTTTTGAACCATTCCTGTGACACTAGTTATAGATTCCGATGCTTCACTTCAGGTTTACTATATCCCTCTGATCTTCTTATTGACGATGAAGCACAGAAATTGCATCGGAATTAAACACAAAATGCACAATGCCGACTTAAGTACAAAAAGACTGAATCTTCTTACTGACTATGTTTTGAACCATTCCTGTGACACTAGTTATAGATTCCGATGCTTTACTTCAGGTTTACTGTATCCCTCTGATCTTCTTATTGACGATGAAACACAGAAATTGCATCGGAATTAAATACAAAAGGCACAATGCCGACTTAAGTACAAAAGGCTGACTCTTCTTACTGACTATGTATTGAACCATTCCTGTGACACTAGTTATAGATTCCGATGCTTCACTTCAGGTTTACTGTATCCCTTGGACCTTCTTATTGACGATGAAACACAGAAATTGCATCGGAATTAAACACAAAAGGCATAATGCCGACTTAGGTACAAAAAGACTGACTCTTCTTACTGACTATGTTTTGTACCATTCCTGTGACACTAGTTATAGATTCCGATGCTTCACTTCAGGTTTACTGTATCCCTCTGACCTTCTTATTAACGATGAAACACAGAAATTGCATCGAAATGAAATACAAAAGGCACATGGCCGACTTAAGTAAAAGAAGACTGACCCTTCTTACTGTCTATGTTTTGAACCATTCCTGTGACACTTGTTATAGATTCCGATGCTTCACTTCAGGTTTACTGTATGCCTTGGACCTTCTTATTGACGATGAAACACCGAAATTGCATCGGGATTAAATACAAAAGGCATAATGCCGACTTAAGGACAAGAAGACTGACACTTCTTACTGACTATGTTTTGAACCATTCCTGTGACACTACTTATACATTCCGATGCTTCACTTTAGGTTTACTGTATCCCTTGGACATTCTGATTGAAGATGAAACACAGAAATTGCATCGGAATTAAATGCAAAAGGCACAATGCCTACTTAAGTACAAGAAGACTGACTCTTCTTACTGGCAATGTTTTGAATCATCCTGTGACACTAGTTATAGATTGCGATGCTTCACTTCTGGTTTACTGTATCCCTTGGACCTTCTTATTGACGATGAAACACAGAAATTGCATCGGAATTAAACACAAAAGGCACAATGCCGACTTATGTACAAAAAGACTGACTCTTCTTACTGACTATGTTTTGAACCATTCCTGTGACACTAGTTATAGATTCCGATTCTTCACTTCAGGTTTACTGTATCCCTCTGATCTTCTTATTGACGATGAAACACAGAAATTGCATCGGAATTAAATGTAGAAGGCAGAATGCCGACTTATATACAAGAAGACTGACTCTTCTTACTGTCTATGTTTTGAACCATTCCTGTGACACTAGTTATAGATTCCGATGCTTCACTTCAGGTTTACTGTATCCCTTGGACCTTCTTATTGACGATGAAACACAGAAATTGCATCGGAATTAAATACAAAAGGCACAATACCGACTTAAGTACAAGAAGACTGATTCTTCATACTGTCTATGTTTTGAACCATTCCTGTGACACTAGTTATTGATTCCGATGCTTCACTTCAGGTTTACTGTATACCTCTGACCTTCTTATTAACGATGAAACACAGAAATTGCATCGAAATGAAATACAAAAGGCACATGGCCGACTTATATACAAGAAGACTGACTCTTCTTACTGTCTATGTTTTGAACCATACCTGTGACACTAGTTATAGATTCCGATGCTTCACTTCAGGTTTACTGTATCCCTCTGATCTTCTTATTGACGATGAAACACAGAAATTGCATCCGAATTAAATACAAAAGGCACAATGCCGACTTAAGTACAAAAAGACTGACTCTTCTTACTGACTATGTTTTGAACCATTCCTGTGACACTAGTTATAGATTCCGATGCTTCACTTCAGGTTTACTGTATCCCTCTGATCTTCTCATTGACGATGAAACACAGAAATTGCATCGGAATTAAATACAAAAGGCACAATGCCGACTTAAGTACAAAAAGACTGACTCTTCTTACTGACTATGTTTTGAACCATTCCTGTGACACTAGTTATAGATTCCGATGCTTCACTTCAGGTTTACTGTATCCCTCTGATCTTCTTATTGACGATGAAGCACAGAAATTGCATCGGAATTAAACACAAAATGCACAATGCCGACTTAAGTACAAAAAGACTGACTCTTCTTACTGACTATGTTTTGAACCATTCCTGTGACACTAGTTATAGATTCCGATGCTTTACTTCAGGTTTACTGTATCCCTCTGATCTTCTTATTGACGATGAAACACAGAAATTGCATCGGAATTAAATACAAAAGGCACAATGCCGACTTAAGTACAAAAGGCTGACTCTTCTTACTGACTATGTATTGAACCATTCCTGTGACACTAGTTATAGATTCCGATGCTTCACTTCAGGTTTACTGTATCCCTTGGACCTTCTTATTGACGATGAAACACAGAAATTGCATCGGGATTAAATACAAAAGGCACAATGCCGACTTAAGGGCAAGAAGACTGACACCTCTTACTGACTACGTTTTGAACCATTCCTGTGACACTAGTTATACATTCCGATGCTTCACTTCAGGTTTACTGTATCCCTTGGACCTTCTTATTGACGATGAAACACACAAATTGCATCGGAATTTAACACAAAAAGGCACAATGCCAAATTAAGTACAAAAGGACTGACTCTTCTTACTGTCTATGTTTTGAACCATTCCTGTGGCACTAGTTATAGATTCCGATGCTTCACTTCAGGTTTACTGTATCCCTCTGACCTTCTTATTAACGATGAAACACAGAAATTGCATCGAAATGAAATACAAAAGGCACATGTCCGACTTATGTACAGGAAGACTAACTCTTCTTACTGTCTATGTTTTGAACCATTCCTGTGACACTAGTTATAGATTCCGATGTTTCACTTCAGGTTTACTGTATCCCTTGGAACTTCTTATTGACGATGCAACACAGAAATTGCATCGGATTTAAATACAAAAGCCACAATGCCGACTTAAGTACAAAAAGACTGACTCTTCTTACTGACTATGTTTTGAACCATTCCTGTGACACTAGTTATAGATTCCGATGCTTCACTTCAGGTTTACTGTATCCCTTGGAGCTTCTTATTGACGATGAAACACACAAATTGCATCAGAATTAAACACAAAAGGCACAATGTCGACTTAAGTACAAAAAGACTGACTCTTCTTACTGACTATGTTTTGAACCATTCCTGTGACACTAGTTATGGATTCCGATGCTTCACTTCAGATATACTGTATCCCTCTGATCTTCTAATTGACGATGAAACACAGAAATTGCATCGGAATTATATACAAAAGGCACAATGCCGACTTATATACAAGAAGACTGACCCTTCTTACTGTCTATGTTTTGAACCATTCCTGTGACACTAGTTATAGATTCCGATGCTTCACTTCAGGTTTACTGTATCCCTTGGACCTTCTTATTGACGATGAAACACAGAAATTGCATCGGAATTAAACACAAAAGGCATAATGCCGACTTAAGTACAAAAAAACTGACTCTTCTTACTGACTATGTTTTGAACCATTCCTGTGACACTAGTTATAGATTCAGATGCTTCACTTCAGGTTTACTGTATCCCTCTGACCTTCTTATTAACGATGAAACACAGAAATTGCATCGAAATGAAATACAAAAGGCACATGGCCGACTTAAGTACAAGAAGACTGACCCTTCTTACTGTCTATGTTTTGAACCATTCCTGTGACACTTGTTATAGATTCCGATGCTTCACTTCAGGTTTACTGTATCCCTTGGACCTTCTTATTGACGATGAAACACCGAAATTGCATCGGGATTAAATACAAAAGGCATAATGCCGACTTAAGGACAAGAAGACTGACACTTCTTACTGACTACGTTTTGAACCATTCCTGTGACACTAGTTATACATTCCGATGCTTCACTTCAGGTTTACTGTATCCCTTGGACATTCTGATTGACGATGAAACACAGAAATTGCATCGGAATTAAATACAAAAGGCACAATACCGACTTAAGTACAAGAAGACTGATTCTTCATACTGTCTATGTTTTGAACCATTCCTGTGACACTAGTTATGGATTCCGATGCTTCACTTCAGATATACTGTATCCCTCTGATCTTCTAATTGACGATGAAACACAGAAATTGCATCGGAATTATATACAAAAGGCACAATGCCGAATTATATACAAGAAGACTGACCCTTCTTACTGTCTATGTTTTGAACCATTCCTGTGACACTAGTTATAGATTCCGATGCTTCACTTCAGGTTTACTGTATCCCTTGGAACTTCTTATTGACGATGAAACACAGAAATTGCATCGGAATTAAACACAAAAGGCATAATGCCGACTTAGGTACAAAAAGACTGACTCTTCTTACTGACTATGTTTTGTACCATTCCTGTGACACTAGTTATAGATTCCGATGCTTCACTTCAGGTTTACTGTATCCCTCTGACCTTCTTATTAACGATGAAACACAGAAATTGCATCGAAATGAAATACAAAAGGCACATGGCCGACTTAAGTAAAAGAAGACTGACCCTTCTTACTGTCTATGTTTTGAACCATTCCTGTGACACTTGTTATAGATTCCGATGCTTCACTTCAGGTTTACTGTATGCCTTGGACCTTCTTATTGACGATGAAACACCGAAATTGCATCGGGATTAAATACAAAAGGCATAATGCCGACTTAAGGACAAGAAGACTGACACTTCTTACTGACTATGTTTTGAACCATTCCTGTGACACTAGTTATACATTCCGATGCTTCACTTTAGGTTTACTGTATCCCTTGGACATTCTGATTGAAGATGAAACACAGAAATTGCATCGGAATTAAATGCAAAAGGCACAATGCCTACTTAAGTACAAGAAGACTGACTCTTCTTACTGGCAATGTTTTGAATCATCCTGTGACACTAGTTATAGATTCCGATGCTTCACTTCTGGTTTACTGTATCCCTTGGACCTTCTTATTGACGATGAAACACAGAAATTGCATCGGAATTAAACACAAAAGGCACAATGCCGACTTATGTACAAAAAGACTGACTCTTCTTACTGACTATGCTTTGAACCATTCCTGTGACACTAGTTATAGATTCCGATTCTTCACTTCAGGTTTACTGTATCCCTCTGATCTTCTTATTGACGATGAAACACAGAAATTGCATCGGAATTAAAAGTAGAAGGCAGAATGCCGACTTATATACAAGAAGACTGACTCTTCTTACTGTCTATGTTTTGAACCATTCCTGTGACACTAGTTATAGATTCCGATGCTTCACTTCAGGTTTACTGTATCCCTTGGACCTTCTTATTGACGATGAAACACAGAAATTGCATCGGAATTAAATACAAAAGGCACAATACCGACTTAAGTACAAGAAGACTGATTCTTCATACTGTCTATGTTTTGAACCATTCCTGTGACACTAGTTATTGATTCCGATGCTTCACTTCAGGTTTACTGTATACCTCTGACCTTCTTATTAACGATGAAACACAGAAATTGCATCGAAATGAAATACAAAAGGCACATGGCCGACTTATATACAAGAAGACTGACTCTTCTTACTGTCTATGTTTTGAACCATACCTGTGACACTAGTTATAGATTCCGATGCTTCACTTCAGGTTTACTGTATCCCTCTGATCTTCTTATTGACGATGAAACACAGAAATTGCATCCGAATTAAATACAAAAGGCACAATGCCGACTTAAGTACAAAAAGACTGACTCTTCTTACTGACTATGTTTTGAACCATTCCTGTGACACTAGTTATAGATTCCGATGCTTCACTTCAGGTTTACTGTATCCCTCTGATCTTCTCATTGACGATGAAACACAGAAATTGCATCGGAATTAAATACAAAAGGCACAATGCCGACATAAGTACAAAAAGACTGACTCTTCTTACTGACTATGTTTTGAACCATTCCTGTGACACTAGTTATAGATTCCGATGCTTCACTTTAGGTTTACTGTATCCCTCTGATCTTCGTATTGACGATGAAGCACAGAAATTGCATCGGAATTAAACACAAAATGCACAATGCCGACTTAAGTACAAAAAGACTGACTCTTCTTACTGACTATGTTTTGAACCATTCCTGTGACACTAGTTATAGATTCCGATGCTTTACTTCAGGTTTACTGTATCCCTCTGATCTTCTTATTGACGATGAAACACAGAAATTGCATCGGAATTAAATACAAAAGGCACAATGCCGACTTAAGTACAAAAGGCTGACTCTTCTTACTGACTATGTATTGAACCATTCCTGTGACACTAGTTATAGATTCCGATGCTTCACTTCAGGTTTACTGTATCCCTTGGACCTTCTTATTGACGATGAAACACATAAATTGCATCGGGATTAAATACAAAAGGCACAATGCCGACTTAAGGGCAAGAAGACTGACACCTCTTACTGACTATGTTTTGAACCATTCCTGTGACACTAGTTATACATTCCGATGCTTCACTTCAGGTTTACTGTATCCCTTGTACCTTCTTATTGACGATGAAACACAGAAATTGCATCGGAATTAAATACAAAAGGCACAATGCCGACTTAAGTACAAAAAGACTGACTCTTCTTACTGACTATGTTTTGATCCATTCCTGTGACACTAGTTATAGATTCCGATGCTCACTTCAGGTTTACTGTATCCCTCTGACCTTCTTGTTAACGATGAAACACAGAAATTGCATCGAAATGAAATACAAAAGGCACATGGCCGACTTAAGTACAAGAAGACTGACCCTTCTTACTGTCTATGTTTTGAACCATTCCTGTGACACTTGTTATAGATTCCGATGCTTCACTTCAGGTTTACTGTATTCCTTGGACCTTCTTATTGACGATGAAACACCGAAATTGCTTCGGGATTAAATACAAAAGGCATAATGCCGACTTAAGGACAAGAAGACTGACACTTCTTACTGACTATGTTTTGAACCATTCCTGTGACACTAGTTATACATTCCGATGCTTCACTTCAGGTTTACTGTATCCCTTGCACATTCTGATTGAAGATGAAACACAGAAATTGCATCGGAATTAAATACAAGAGGCACAGTACCGACTTAAGTACAAGAAGACTGATTCTTCATACTGTCTATGTTTTGAACCATTCCTGTGACACTAGTTATAGATTCCGATGCTTCACTTCAGGTTTACTGTATCCCTTGGACCTTCTCATTGGCGATGAAACACAGAAATTGCATCGGAATTAAACACAAAAGGCACAATGCCGACTTAAGTACAAAAAGACTGACTGTTCTTACTGAATATGTTTTGAACCATTCCTGTGACACTAGTTATAGATTCCGATGCTTCACTTCAGGTTTACTGTATCCCTCTGACCTTCTTATTAACGATGAATCACAGAAATTACATCGAAATGAAACACAAAAGGCACATGGCCGACTTAAGTACAAGAAGACTGGCCCTTCTTACTGACAATGTTTTGAACCATTCCTGTGACACTTGTTATAGATTCCGATGCTTTACTTCAGGTTTACTGTATCCCTTGGACCTTCTTATTGACGATGAAACAGAGAAATTGCATCGGGAATAAATACAAAAGGCACAATGCCGACTTAAGGACAAGAAGACTGACACTTCCTACTGACTATGTTTCGAACCATTCCTGTGACACTACTTATACATTCCGATGCTTCACTTCAGGTTTACTGTATCCCTTGGACCTTCTTATTGACGATGAAACACAGAAATTGCAACGGAATGAAACACCAAAAAATCACAATGCCGACTTAAGTACAAAAAGATTAACTCTTCTTACTGACTATGTTTTTAACCATTCCTGTAACACTAGTTATTGATTCCGATGCTTCACTTCAGGTTTACTGTATACCTCTGTCCTTCTTATTAACGATGAAACACAGAAATTGCATCGAAATGAAATACAAAAGGCACATGGCCGACTTAAGTACAAGAAGACTGACCCTTCTTGCTGTCTATGTTTTGAACCATTCCTGTGACACTTGTTATAGATTCCGATGCCTCACTACAGGTTTACAGTATCCCTTGGACCTTCTTATTGACGATGAAACACACAAATTGCATCGGAATTAAACACAAAAGGCACAATGCCGACTTCAGTACAGGAAGACTGACTCTTCTTACTGACTATGTTTTGAACCATTCCTGTGACACTAGTTGTAGATTCCGATGCTTCACTTCAGGTTTACTGTATCCCTTGGACATTCTGATTGAAGATGAAACACAGAAATTGCATCGGAATTAAATACAAAAGGCACAATACCGACTTAAGTACAAGAAGACTGATTCTTCATACTGTCTATGTTTTGAACCATTCCTGTGACACTAGTTATAGATTCCGATGCTTCACTTCAGGTTTACTGTATCCCTTGGACCTTCTTATTGACGATGAAACACAGAAATTGCATCAGAATTAAATGCAAAAGGCACAATGCCTACTTAAGTACAAGAAGACTGACTCTTCTTACTGGCAATGTTTTGAATCATCCTGTGACACTAGTTATAGATTCCGATGCTTCACTTCTGTTTTAATGTATCCCTTGGACCTTCTTATTGACGATGAAACACAGAAATTGCATCGAAATTAAACACAAAAGGCACAATGCCGACTTAAGTACAAAAAGACTGACTCTTCTTACTGACTATGTTTTGAACCATTCCTGTGACACTAGTTATAGATTCCGATGCTTCACTTCTGGTTTACTGTATCCCTCTCACCTTCTTATTAACGATGAAACACAGAAATTGCATCGAAATGAAATACAAAAGGGACATGGCCGACTTAAGTACAAGAAGACTGACCCTTCTTACTGTCTATGTTTTGAACCATTCCTCTGACACTTGTTATAGATTCCGACGCTTCACTTCAGGTTTCCTGTATCCCTTGGACCTTCTTATTGACGATGAAACACAGAAATTGCATCGGGATTAAATACAAAAAGCACAATGCCGACTTAAGGACAAGAAGACTGACTCTTCCAACTGTCAATGCTTTGAACCATTCCTGTGACACTAGTTATAGATTCCGATGCTTCACTTCAGGTTTACTGTATCCCTCTGATCTACTTATTGACGATGAAACACAGAAATAGCATCGGAATTAAATATAAAAGGCAGAATGCCGACTTATATACAAGAAGACTGACTCTTCTTACTGTCTATGTTTTAAACCATTCCTGTGACACTAGTTATAGATTCCGATGCTTCACTTCAGGTTTACTGTATCCCTTGGACCTTCTTATTGACGATGAAACACAGAAATTGCATCAGAATTAAACACAAAAGGCACAATGCCGACTTAAGTACAAAAAGACTGACTCTTCTTACTGACTATATTTTGAACCATTCCTGTTACACTAGTTATAGATTCCGATGCTTCACTTCAGGTTTACTGTATCCCTCTGACCTTCTTATTAACAATGAATCACAGAAATTGCATCGAAATGAAATACAAAAGGCACATGGCTGACTTAAGTACAAGAAGACTGGCCCTTCTTACTGTATATGTTTTGAAACATTCCTGTGACACTTGTTATAGATTCCGATGCTTTACTTCAGGTTTACTGTATCCCTTGGACCTTCTTATTGACGATGAAACAGAGAAATTGCATCGGGATTAAATACAAAAGACACAATGCCGACTTAAGAACAAGAAGACTGACTCTTCTTACTGACTATGTTTTGAACCTTTCCTGTAACACTAGTTATTGATTCCGATGCTTCACTTCAGGTTTACTATATACCTCTGACCTTCTTATTAACGATGAAACACAGAAATTGCATCGAAATGAAATACAACAGGCACATGGCCGACTTAAGTACAAGAATACTGACTCTTCTTACTGTCTATGTTTTGAACCATTCCTGTGACACTTGTTATAGATTCCGATGCTTCACTTCAGGTTTACTGTATCCCTTGGACCTTCGTATTGACGATGAAACACACAAATTGCAGCGGAATTAAACACAAAAGGCACAATGCCGACTTAAGTACTGAAAGACTGACTCTTCTTACTGACTATGTTTTGAACCATTCCTGTGACACTAGTTATAGATTCCGATGCTTCACTTCAGGTTTACTGTATCCCTCTGATCCTCTTATTGACGATGAAACACAGAAATTGCATCGTAATTAAACACAAAAGGCACAATGCCGACTTATATACAAGAAGACTGACTCTTCTTACTGTCTATGTTTTGAACCATACCTGTGACACTAGTTATAGATTCCGATGCTTCACTTCAGGTTTACTGTATCCCTCTGATCTTCTTATTGACGATGAAACACAGAAATTGCATCCGAATTAAATACAAAAGGCACAATGCCGACTTAAGTACAAAAAGACTGACTCTTCTTACTGACTATGTTTGAACCATTCCTGTGACACTAGTTATAGATTCCGATGCTTCACTTCAGGTTTACTGTATCCCTCTGATCTTCTCATTGACGATGAAACACAGAAATTGCATCGGAATTAAATACAAAAGGCACAATGCCGACATAAGTACTAAAAGACTGACTCTTCTTACTGACTATGTATTGAACCATTCCTGTGACACTAGTTGTAGATTCCGATGCTTCACTTCAGGTTTACTGTATCCCTTGGACATTCTGATTGAAGATGAAACACAGAAATTGCATCGGAATTAAATACAAAAGGCACAATACCGACTTAAGTACAAGAAGACTGATTCTTCATACTGTCTATGTTTTGAACCATTCCTGTGACACTAGTTATAGATTCCGATGCTTCACTTCAGGTTTACTGTATCCCTAGGACATTCTGATTGAAGATGAAACACAGAAATTGCATCGGAATTAAATGCAAAAGGCACAATGCCTACTTAAGTACAAGAGGACTGACTCTTCTTACTGGCAATGTTTTGAATCATCCTGTGACACTAGTTATATATTCCGATGCTTCACTTCTGGTTTACTGTATCCCTTGGACCTTCTTATTGACGATGAAACACACAAATTGCATCGGAATTAAACAAAAAAGGCACAATGCCAACTTAAGTACAAAAGGACTGACTCTTCTTACTTACTATGTTTGAACCATTCCTGTGACACTAGTTATACATTCCGATGCTTCACTTCAGGTTTACTGTATCCCTTGGACCTTCTTATTGACGATGAAACACAGAAATTGCATCGGGATTAAATACAAAAGGCACAATGCCGACTTAAGGACAAGAAGACTGACACGTCTTACTGACTATGTTTTGAACCATTCCTGTGACACTAGTTATACATTCCGATGCTTCACTTCAGGTTTACTGTATCCCTTGGACCTTCTTATTGACGATGAAACACACAAATTGCATCGGAATTAAACAAAAAAGGCACAATGCCAACTTAAGTACAAAAGGACTGACTCTTCTTACTTACTATGTTTGAACCATTCCTGTGACACTAGTTATACATTCCGATGCTTCACTTCAGGTTTACTGTATCCCTCTGACATTTTTATTAACGATGAAACACAGAAATTGCATCGAAATGAAATACAAAAGGCACATGGCCGACTTATATACAAGAAGAATAACTCTTCTTACTGTCTATGTTTTGAACCATTCCTGTGACATTAGTTATAGATTCCGATGCTTCACTTCAGGTTTACTGTATCCCTTGGAGCTTCTTATTGACGATGAAACACAGAAATTGCATCGGAATTAAATACAAAAGGCACAATGCCGACTTAAGTACAAAAAGACTGACTCTTCTTACTGACTATGTTTTGAACCATTCCTGTGACACTAGTTATAGATTCCGATGCGTCACTTCAGGTTTACTGTATCCCTTGGAGCTTCTTATTGACGATGAAACACACAAATTGCATCGGAATTAAACACAAAAGGCACAATGTCGACTTAAGTACAAAAAAACTGACTCTTCTTACTGACTATGTTTTGAACCATTCCTGTGACACTAGTTATAGATTCCGATGCTTCACTTCAGGTATACTGTATCCCTCTGATCTTCTTATTGACGATGAAACACAGAAATTGCATCGGAATTAAATACAAAAGGCACAATGCCGACTTATATACAAGAAGACTGACCCTTCTTACTGTCTATGTTTTGAACCATTCCTGTGACACTTGTTATAGATTCCGATGCTTCACTTCAGGTTTACTGTATCCCTTGGACCTTCTTATTGACGATGAAACACAGAAATTGCATTGGAATTAAACACAAAAGGCACAATGCCGACTTAAGTACAAAAAGACTGAGTCTTCTTACTGACTATGTTTTCAACCATACCTGTGACACTGGTTATAGATTCCGATGCTTCACTTCAGGTTTACAGTATCCCTCTGACCTTCTTATTAACGATGAAACACAGAAATTGCATCGAAATGCAATACAAAAGGCACATGGCCGACTTAAGTACAAGACGACTGACCCTTCTTACTGTCTATCTTTTGAACCATTCCTGTGACACTAGTTATAGATTCCGATGCTTCACTTCAGGTTTACTGTATCCCTCTGATCTTCCTATTGACGATGAAACACAGAAATTGCATCGGAATTAAATACAAAAGGCACAATGTCGACTTATATACAAGAACACTGACTCTTCTTACTGTCTATGCTTTGAACCATTCCTGTGACACTAGTTATAGATTCCGATGGTTCACTTCAGGTTTACTGTATCCCTTGGACCTTCTTATTGACGATGAAACACTTAAATTGCATCGGAATAAAACACAAAAGGCACAATGCCGACTTAAGTACAAAAAGACAGACTCTTCTTAGTGACTATGTTTTGAACCATTCCTGTGACACTAGTTATAGATTCCGATGCTTCACTTCAGGTTTACTGTATCCCTCTGATCTTCTTATTGACGATGAAACACAGAAATTGCATCGGAATTAAATACAAAAAGCACAATGCCGACTTATATAAAAGAAGACTGACTCTTCTTACTGTCTATGTTTTGAACCATTCCTGTGACACTAGTTATACATTCCGATGCTTCACTTCAGGTTTACTGTATCCCTTGGACCGTCTTATTGACGATGAAACACAGAAATTGCATCGGAATTAAACACAAAAGGCACAATACCGACTTAAGTACAAAAAGACTGACTCTTCTTACTGTCTATGCTTTGAACCATTCCTGGGGCACTAGTTATAGATTCCGATGCTTCACTTCAGTTTAACTGTATCCCTTGGACCTTCTTATTGACGATGAAACACAGAAATTGCATCGGAATTAAATATAAAAGGCACGATGCCGACTTAAGTACAAGAAGACTGACTCTTCCTACTGTCAATATTTTGAACCATTCCTGTGACACTAGTTATAGATTCGGATGCTACACTTCAGGTTTACTGTATCCCTCTGATCTTCTTATTGACGATGAAGCACAGAAATTGCATCGGAATTAAATACAAAAGGCACAATGCCGACTTATATACAAGAAGACTGACTCTTCTTACTGTCTAAGTTTTGAACCATTCCTGTGACACTAGTTACAGATTCCGATGCTTCACGTCAGGTTTACAGTATCCCTTGGACCTTCTTATTGACGATGAAACACAGAAATTGCATCGGAATTAAACACAAAAGGCACAATGCCGACTTAAGTACAAAAAGACTGACTCGTCTTACTGACTATGCTTTGAACCATTCCTGTGACACTAGTTATCGATTCCGATGCTTCACTTCAGGTTTACTGTATCCCTTGGACCTTCTTAGTGACGATGGAACACAGAAATTGCATCGGAATTAAATAGAAAAGGCACAATACCGACTTAAGTACAAGAAGACTGATTCTTCTTACTGTCTATGTTTTGAACCATTCCTGAGACACTAGTTATACATTACGATGCTTCACTTCAGGTTTACTGTATCCCTTGGACATTCTGATTGAAGATGAAACACAGAAATTGCATCGGAATTAAATACAAAAGGCACAATACCGACCTTAGTACAAGAAGACTGTTTCTTCTTACTGTCTATGTTTTGAACCATTCCTGTGACACTAGTTATAGATTCCGATCCTTCACTTCAGGTAAACTGTATCCCTTGGACCTTCTTATTGACGATGAAACACAGAAATTGCATCGGAATTAAATACAAAAGGCACAATGCCGATTTAAGTACAAGAAGACTGACTCTTCCCACTGTCAATGTTTTGAACCATTCCTGTGACACTAGTTATAGATTCCGATGCTTCACTTCAGGTTTACTGTATCCCTCTGATCTTCTTATTGACGATGAAACACAGAAATTGCATCGGAATTAAATACAAAAGGCACAATGCCTACTTATATACAAGTAGACTGACTCTTCTTTCTGTCTATGTTTTGAACCATTCCTGTGACACTAGTTATAGATTCCGATGCTTCACTTCAGGTTTACTGTATCCCTTGGACCTTCTTATTGACGATGAAACACAGAAATTGTGTCGGAATCTAACACAAAAGGCACAATGCCGACTTAAGTACAAAAAGACTGACTCTTCTTACTATCTATGTTTTGAACCATTCCTGTGACACTAGTTATACATTCCGATGCTTCACTTCAGGTTTACTGTATCACTTGGACCTTCTTATTGACGATGAAACACAGAAATTGCATCGGAATTAAATACAAAAGGCATAATCCCGACTTAAGTACAAGAAAACTGACTTGTCTACCTGTCTATGTTTTGAACCATTCTTATGACACTAGTTATGGATTCCGATGCTTCACTTCAAGTTTACTGTATCCCTCTGACCTTCTTATTGACGATGAAACACAGAAATTGAATCGGGATTAAATACAAAATTCACAATGCCGACTTAAGTACAAGAAATATGACTTTTTTTACTGTCTATGTTTTGAACCATTCCTGTGACACTAGTTATAGATTCCGATGCTTCACTTCAGGTTTACTGTATCCCTCTGACCTTCTTATTGACGATGAAACACAGAAATTGCATCGGAATTAAATACAAAAGGCACAATGCCGACTTAAGTACAAGAAAACTGACTCCTCTTACTGGCTATGTTTTGAACCTTTCCTGTGACACTAGTTATAGATTCCCATGCTTCACTTCAGGTTTACTGTATCCCTTGGACCTTCTTATTGACGATGAATTACAGATATTGCAGCGGAATTAAATAGAAAAGGCACAATGCCGACTTAAGTACAAGAAGACTGACTCTTCTTACTGTTTATGATTTGAACCATTCCTGTGACACTAGGTATAGATTCCGATGCTTCACTCCAGGTTTACTGTATCCCTTGGACCTTCTTATTGACGATGAAACACAGAAATTGCATCGGAGTTAAATACAAAAGGCACAATGCCGACTAAAGTACCAGAAGACTGACTCTTCTTACAGTCCATGTTTCGAACTATTCCTGTGACACTAGTTATAGATTCCGGTGCTTCACTCCATGTTTACTGTATCCCTTGGACCTTCATATTGATGATGAAACACAGAAATTGCATCAGAATTAAATAGGAAAGGCACAATGCCGACTTAAGTACAAGAGGACAGACGCTTCTTACTGACTATGTTTGAACCATTCCTGTGACACTAGTTATAGATTCCGATGCTTCACTTCAGGTTTACTGTATCCCTCTGACCTTCTTATTGACGATGAAACACAGGAATTGCATCGGAATTAAAAGCAAAAGGTACTATGCCGACTTAAGTACAAGAAAACTGACTCTTCTTACTGTCTATGCTTTGAACCATTCATGTGACACTAGTTATAGATTCCGATGCTTCACTTCAGGTTTGCTGTATCCCTCTGACCATCTTATTGACGATGAAACACAGAAATTGCATCTTAATTAATTACAAAAGGCACAATGCCGAATCAAGGACAAGAAGACTGGCTCTTCCTACTGTCTATGTTTTGAACCATTCCTGTGACACTAGTTATAGATTCCGATGCTTCACTTCGGGTTTACTGTATCCCTCTGACAGTCTTATTGACGATGAAACACAGAAATTGCATCGGAATTATATACATAGGCACAATGCCGACTCAAGTACAAGAAGACTGGCTCTTCTTACTGTCTATGTTTGAACCATTCCTGTGACATTAGTTACAGATTCCGATGCTTCACTTCAGGTTTACTGCATCCCTCTGACCTTGTTATTGACGATGAAACACAGAAATTGCATCGGAATTAAATAGAAAAGGCGCAATGCCGACTTAAGTACAAGAAAACTGACTCTTCTTACTGTCTATGTTTTGAATCATTCCCGTGACACTAGTTATAGATGCCGATGCTTGACTTCAGGTTTACTGTATCCCTCTGACCTTCTTATTGACGATGAAACACAGAAATTGCATCGGAATTAAATACAAAAGCACAATGCCGACCTAAGTACAAGAGAACTGACTCTTCCTACTGTCTATGTTTTGAACCATTCCTGTGACACTAGTAATGGATTCCGATGCTACACTTCTGGTTTACTGGATCCCTCTGATCTTCTTATTGACGATGAAACACAGAATTTGCATCGGAATTAAATACAAAAGCACAATGCCAGCTTAAGTACATGAGAACTGATTCTTCTTACTGTCTATGTTCTGAAAAATTTCTGTGACACTAGTTACAGATTCCGATACTTTACTTCAGATGTACTGCATCCCACTGAACTTCTTATTGATGACGAAACACAGAAATTGCATCGGAATTAAATACAAAATTCACAATGCCAACTCAAGTACAAGAAGACTGGCTCTTCTTATTGTCTGTGTTTTGAACCATTCCTGTGACACTAATTATAGATGCCAATGCTTCACTTCAGGTTTACTGTATCCCTCTGACCTTCTTATTGACGATGAAACACAGAAAACGCATCGGAATTAAATAGAAAAGGCACAATGCCGATGAAGTACATTAAAACTGATTCTTCTGACTGACTATGTTTTGAACCACTTCTGTAACACTAGTTATAGATTCCGATGCTTCATTTCTGGTTTACTGTATCCCTCTGACCTTCTTATTGGAGATGAAACACAGATATTTCATCGGAATTAAATACAAAAAGCACAATGCCGACTTAAGTACAAGAAAACTGACTCTTCTTACTGTCTATGTTTTGATCCATTCCTGTGACACTAGTTATAAATTCCGATGCTTCACTTCAGGTTCACTGTATCCCTCTGACCTTCTTATTGACGATGAAACACAGAAATTGCATCGGAATTAAAAACAAAAGGTACTATGCCGACTTAAGTACAAGAAAACTGACTCTTCTTACTGTCTATGTTTTGAACCATTCATGTGACACTAGTTATAGATTCCGATGCTTCAGGTTTACTGTATCCCTCTGACCTTCTTATTGACGATGAAACACAGAAATTGCATCGGAATTAAATTCAAGATTCACAATGCCGACTTAAGTACAAGAAAACTGACTCTTCTTACTGTCTATGTTTTGAACCATTCCTGTGACACTAGTTATAGATTCCGATGCTTCACGTCAGGTTTACTGTATCCCTCTGACATTCTTATTGACGATGAAACACAGAAATTGCATCGGAATTAAATAGAAAAGCACAATGCCGACTTAAGTACAAGAGAACTGACACTTTTTACTGTCTGTGTTTTGAACCACTCCTGTGCCACTAGTTATAGATTCCGATGCTTCACTTCAGGTTTACTGTATCCCACTGACCTTCTTATTGATGATGAAACACAGAAATTGCATCGGAATTAAATAGAAAAGCACAATGCCGACTTAAGTACAAGAGAACTGACACTTTTTACTGTCTGTGTTTGAACCATTCCTGTGACACTAGTAATAGATTCCGATGCTTCACTTCAGGTTTACTGTATCCCTCTGAATTTCTTATTGACGATGAAACACAGAAATTGCATCGGAATTAAATAGAAAAAGCACAATGCCGATTAAGTAAATGAAAACTGATTCTTATTACTATCTATGTTTTGAACCATTTCTGTGACACTAGTTATAGATTTCGATGTTTCACTTCAGGTTTACTGTATCCCTCTGACCTTCTTATTGACGATCTAACACAGATATTGCATCGGAATAAAATACAAAAGGCACAATGCCGACTTAAGTACAAGTAAACTGACTCCTCTTACTGTCTATGTTTTGAACCATTCATGTGAAACTAGTTATAGATTCCCATGCTTCACTTCAGGTGTACTGTATCCCTCTGAACTTCTTATTGACTATGAAACACAGAAATTGCATCGCAATTAAATACAAAAGGGACAATGCAGACTCAAGTCGAAGAAGACTGGCTCTTCTTACTGTCTATGATTTGAAACTTTCCTGTGAGACCGGTTTTAGATTCCGATGCTTCACTTCAGGTTTACTGTATCCCTCTGACCTTCTTACTGACTATGAAACACAGAAATTGCATCGGAATTAAATACTAAAAGGCACAATGCCAACTTCAGTGCAAGAAAACTGACTCTTCTTACTGCCTATGTTTTGAACCATGCCTGTGACACTAGTTATAGATTCCGATGATTCACCTCAGGTTTACTGTATACCTCTCACCATCTTATTGACGATGAGACACAGAAATTGCATCGGAATGCAATACAAAAGGCACAATGCTGACTTAAGTACAAGAAAACTGACTCTTCTTACTGTCTATGATTTGAACCATTCATGTGACACTAGTTATAGATTCCGATGCTTCACTTCAGGTTTACTGTATCCCTCTGACCTTCTTATTGACGTAGGAACACAGAAATTGCATCGAAATTAAATACAAAAGGCACAATGCCGACTTAAGTACAAGAAAACTGACTCCTCTTACTGTCTACGTTTTGAACCATTCCAATGACACCAGTTATACATTCCGACGCTTCATTTCATGTTTACTGTATCGCTCTGACCTTCGTATTGACGATGCAACACTGAAATTGCATCGGAATTAAATACAAAAGGCACAATGCCGACTTAAGTACAAGAAAACTGACTCTTCTTACTGTCTATGTTTTGAACCAATCCTGTGACACTATTTATGGATTCCGATGTTTTACTTCCGGTCACTGTATTTCTCTGACCTTCTTATTGACGATGAAACACTGAAATTCCATCGGAATTAAATACTAAAGGCACAATGCCGACTTAAGTACAATAAAACTGACTCTTCTTACTGTCTATGTTTTGAACCATTCATGTGACACTAGTTATAGGTTCCCATGCTTCACTTCAGGTTTACTGTATCCCTCTGACCTTCTAATTGACGATGAAACACAGAAATTGCATCGGAATTAAATTCAAAAGGCACAATGCCGACTTAAGTACAAGAAAACAGATTCTTCTTACTGTCTATGATTTGAACCATTCCTGTGACACTAGTTATAGATTCCGATGCTTCACTTCAGGTTTACTGTCTTCCTCTGACCTTCTTATTGACGATGAAACACAAAAAATTGCATCGGAATTAAATACAAAAGGCACAATGCCGACTTAAGTACAAGAAAACTGACTCTTCTTACTGGCTATAATTTGAACCATTCCTGTGACACTAGTTATAGATTCCGGTGCTTCACTTCAGTTTCACTGTATCCCTCTGACCTTCTTACTGACGATGAAACACTGAAATTCCGTCGGAATTAAATAGAAAAGGCACAATGCTGACTTAAGTGCAAGTAAACTAACTCTTCTTACTGTCTATGTTTAAACCGTTCCTGCGACACTAGTTATAGATTCCGATGCTTCACTTCAGGGTTACTGTATGCCTCTGACCTTCTTATTGACGATGAAACACAGAAATTGCATCGGAATTAAATACAAAAGCACAATGCCGACCTAAGTACAAGAGAACTGACTTTTCCTACTGTCTATGTTTTGAACCATTCCTGTGACACTAGTAATGGATTCAGATGCTACACTTCTGGTTTACTGGATCCCTCTGATCTTCTTATTGACGATGAAACACAGAAATTGCATCGGAATTAAATACAAAAGCACAATGCCGACTTAAGTACATGAGAACAGATTCTTCTTACTGTCTATGTTCTGAACCATTTCTGTGACACTAGTTACAGATTCCGATGCTTCACTTCAGGTTTACTGTATCCCACTGACCCTCTTATTGATGACGAAACACAGAAATTGCATCGGAATTAAATACAAAAGGCACAATGCCGACTTAAGTACAAGTAAACTTACTCCTCTTACTGTCTATGTTTTGAACCATTCAGGTGAAACTAGTTATAGATTCCGATGCTTCACTTCAGGTTTACTGTATCCCGCTGAACCTCTTATTGACGATTAAACACAGAAATTGCATCGGAATTAAATACAAAAGGCCCAATGCAGACTCAAGTAGAAGAAGACTGGCTCTTCTTACTGTCTATGTTTTGAAACTTTCCTGTGAGACCGGTTTTAGATTCCGATGCTTCACTTCAGGTTTACTGTATGCCTCTGACCTTCTTACTGACTATGAAACACAGAAATTGCATCGGAATTAAATACTAAAAGGCACAATGCTGACTTAAGTTCAAGAAAACTGACTCTTCTTACTGCCTATGCTTTGAACCATACCTGTGACACTAGTTATAGATTCTGAAGCTTCACCTCAGGTTTACTGTATACCTCTGACCATCTTATTGCCGATGAAACACAGAAATTGCATCGGAATACAATACAAAAGGCACAATGCTGACTTAAGGACAAGAAAACTGACTCTTCTTACTGTCTATGTTTTGAACCATTCCTGTGACACTAGTTATAAATTCCGATGCTTCACTTCAGGTGCACTGTATCCCTCTGACCTTCTTATTGACGATGAAACACAGAATTTGCATCGGAATTAAATACAAAAGGCACAATCCCGACTTAAGTACAAGAAAACTGACTCTTCTTACTGTCTATGTATTGAACCATTCCTGTGACACTAGTTACAGATTCCGATGCTTCACTTCAGGTTTACTGTATCCCTCTGACCTTCTTATTGACGATGAAACACAGAAGTTGCATCGAAATTAAATACAAAAGGCACAATGCTGATTTAAATACAAGAAAACTGACTCTTCTTACTGTGTATGCTTTGAACCATTCATGTGACACTAATTATAGACTCCGTTGCTTCACTTCAGGTTTACTGTATCCCTCTGACCTTCTTATTGACGATGAAACACAGAAATTGCATCGGAATTAAATTCAAAAGGCACAATGCCGACTTAAGTACAAGAAAACTGACTCTTCTTACTGTCTATGATTTGAACCATTCCTGTGACACTAGTTATAGATTCCGATGCTTCAGTTCAGGTTTACTGTCTTCCTCTGACCTTCTTATTGACGATGAAACACAAAAAATTGCATCGGAATTAAATAAAAAAGGCACAATGCCGACTTACGTACAAGTAAACTGACTCTTCTCACTGTCTATGTTTAAACCGTTCCAGCGACACTAGTTATAGATTCCGATGCTTCACTTTAGGTTTACTGTATGCCTCTGACCTTCTTAGTGACGATGAATCACAGAAATTGCATCGGAATTAAATACAAAAGGCACAATGCCGACTTAAGTACAAGAAAACTGACTTTTCTTACTGTCTATGTTTTGAACCCTTCCTGTGACACTAGTTATAGATTCCGATGCTTCACTTCAGGTTTACTGTATCCCTCTGACCTTCTTATTGGCGATGAAACACAGAAATTGCATCGGAATTAAATACAAAAGGCACAATGCCGACTTATGTACAAGGAAACTGACTCTTCTTACTGTCTATGTTTTGATCCATTCATGTGAAGCTCATTATAGATTCCGATGCTGTACTTCAGGTTTACTGTATCCCTCTGACCTTCTTATTGACGATGAAACACAGATATTGCTTCGGAATTAAATACAAAAGGCACAATGCCGACTTCAGTACAAGATAACAGACACTTCTTACTGTCTATGTTTTGAACCATTCCAGTGACACTAGTTATAGATTCCGATGTTTCACTTCAGGTTTACTGTATCCCTCTGACCTTCTTATTGACGATGAAACGCAGATATTGCATCGGAATTAAAAACAAAAGGCACAATGCCAACATAAGTACAAGAAAACTGATTTTTCTTACTGTCTATGCTTTGAACAATTCCTGTGACACTAGTTATAGATTCCGATTCTTCACTTCAGGTTTACCGTATCCCTCCGACCTTCTTATTGACGATGAAACACAGAAATTGCATCGGATTAAATACAAAAGGCACAATGCCGACTTAAGTACAAGAAAACTGACTCTTCTTACTGTCTATGTTTTGAACCATTCCTGTGACACTAGTTATAGATTCCGATGCTTCACTTTAGGTTTACTGTATCCCTCTGACCATCTTATTGACGACGAAACACAGAAATAACATCGGAATAAAATAAAAAAGGCACAATGCCGACTTAAGTACAAGAAAACTGACTCTTCTTACAGTCTATGTTTTGAACCATTCATGTGACACTAGTTATAGATTCCGATGCTTCACTTCAGGTTTACTGTATCCCTCTGACCTTCTTATTGACGAAGGAACACAGAAATTCCATCGGAATTAAATACAAAAGGCACAATGCCGACTTAAGTACAAGAAAACTGACTCTTCTTACTGTCTATGTTTTGAACCAATCAAGTGACACTAGTCATAGATTCCGATGCTTCACTTCAGGTTCACTGTATCCCTCTGACCTTCTTATTGACGATGAAACACAGAAATTGCATCGAAATTAAATACAAATGGCACAATGCTGATTTAAATACAAGAAAACTGACTCTTCCTACTGTCTATACTTTGAACCATTCTTGTGACACAATTACATTCAAAAGGCACAATCCCGACTTAAGTACAAGAAAACTGACTCTTCTTACTGTCTATGATTTGAACCATTCCTGTGACACTAGTTATAGATTCCGATGCTTCACTTCAGGTTTACTGTATTCCTCTGACCTTCTTATTGACGATGAAACACAAAAAATTGCATCGGAATTAAATACAAAAGGCACAATGCCGTCTTAAGTACAGGAAAACTGACTCTTCTTACTGGCTATGATTTGAACCATTCCTGTGACACTAGTTATTGCTTAAGATGCTTCACTTCAGGTATACTGCATTCCTCTGACCTTCTTATTGACGATGATTCACAGAATTTGCATCGGAATTAAATACAAAAGGCACAATGCCGACTTAAGTACAAAAAAACTGACTTTTCTTACTGTCTATGTTTTGAACCATTCCTGTGACACTACTTATAGATTCCGATGCTTCACTTCAGGTTTACTGTATCCCTCTGACCTTCTTATTGACGATGAAACACAGGACTTGCATCGGAATTAAATACAGAAGGCACAATGCCGACTTATGTACAAGAAAACTGACTCTTCTTACTGTCTATGCTTTGATCCATTCATGTTTAACTCATTATAGATTCCGATGCTTTACTTCAGGTTTACTGTATCCCTCTGACCTTCTTATTGACGATGAAACACAGAAATTCCTTGTGAATTAAATACAAAATTCACAATGCCGACTTAAGTACAAGATAACTGACACTTCTTACTGTCTATGCTTTGAACCATTCCAGTGACACTAGTTATAGATTCCGATGCTTCACTTCATGTTTACTGTATCCCTCTGACATTCTTATTGACGATGAAAGACAGAATTTGCATCGGAATTATATACAAAAGGCACAATCCCGAATTAAGTACAAGAAAACTGACTCTTCTTACTGCCTATGTTTTGAAACTTTCCTGTGAGACCGGTTTTAGATTCCGATGCTTCACTTCAGGTTTACTGTATCCCTCTGACCTTCTTACTGACTATGAAACACAGAAATTACATCGGAATTAAATACTAAAAGGCACAATGCCGACTTAAGTGCAAGAAAACTCACTGTTCTTACTGCCTATGTTTTGAACCATACCTGTGACACTAGTTATAGATTCCGATGCTTCACCTCAGGTTTACTGTATACCTCTGACCATCTTATTGACGATGAAACACAGAAATTGCATCGGAATTAAATACAAAAGGCACAATGCCGACTTAAGTACAAGAAAACTGACTCCTCTTACTGTCTACGTTTTGAACCATTCCAATGACACCAGTTATACATTCCGACGCTTCATTTCATGTTTACTGTATCGCTCTGACCTTCGTATTGACGATGCAACACAGAAATTGCATCGGAATTAAATACAAAAGGCACAATGCCGACTAAAGTACAAGAAAACTGACTCTTCTTGCTGTCTATGATATGAACCAATCCTGTGTCACTAGTTATGGATTCCGATGCTTCACTTCAGGTTCACTGTATTTCTCTGACCTTCTTATTGACGATGAAACACTGAAATTCTATCGGAATTAAATACTAAAGGCACAATGCCGACTTAAGTACAATAAAACTGACTCTTCTTACTGTCTATGTTTTGAACCATTCCTGTGACACTAGTTATAGGTTCCTATGCTTCACTTCAGGTTTACTGTATACCTCTGACCTTCTTATTGACGATGAAAGACAGAATTTGCATCGGAATTATATACAAAAGGCACAATCCCGACTTAAGTACAAGAAAACTGACTCTTCTTACTGTCTATGATTTGAACCATTCCTGTGACACTAGTTATAGATTCCGATGCTTCACTTCAGGTTTACTGTCTTCCTCTGACCTTCTTATTGACGATGAAACACAAAAAATTGCATCGGAATTAAATACACAAGGCACAATGCCGACTTTAGTACAAGAAAACTGACTCTTCTTACTGGCTATGATTTGAACCATTTCTGTGACACTAGTTATAGATTCCGGTGCTTCACTTCAGTTTCACTGTATCCCTCTGACCTTCTTATTGACGATGAAACCTTGAAATTCCGTCGGAATTAAATAGAAAAGGCACAATGCTGACTTAAGTGCAAGTAAACTAACTCTTCTTACTGTCTATGTTTAAACCGTTCCTGCGACACTAGTTATAGATTCCGATGCTTCACTTCAGGGTTACTGTATGCCTCTGACCTTCTTATTGACGATGACACACAGAAATTGCATCGGAATTAAATACAAAAGCACAATGCCGTCCTAAGTACAAGAGAACTGACTCTTCCTACTGTCTATGTTTCAACCATTCCTGTGACACTAGTAATGGATTCCGATGCTACACTTCTGCTTTACTGGATCCCTCTGATCTTCTTATTGACGATGAAACACAGATATTGCATCGGAATTAAATACAAAAGCACAATGCCGACTTAAGTACATGAGAACAGATTCTTCTTACTGTCTATGTTCCGAACCATTTCTGTGACACTAGTTATAGATTCCGATGCTTCACTTCAGGTTTACTGTCTTCCTCTGACCTTCTTATTGACGATGAAACACAAAAAATTGCATCGGAATTAAATACAAAAGGCACAATGCCGACTTAAGTACAAGAAATCTGACTCTTCTTACTGGCTATGATTTGAACCATTCCTGTGACACTAGTTATAGATTCCGGTGCTTCACTTCAGTTACACTGTATCCCTCTGACCTTCTTATTGACGATGAAACACTGAAATTCCGTCGGAATTAAATAGAAAAGGCACAATGCTGACTTAAGTGCAAGTAAACTAACTCTTCTTACTGTCTATGTTTAAACCGTTCCTGCGACACTAGTTATAGATTCCGATGCTTCACTTCAGGGTTACTGTATGCCTCTGACCTTCTTATTGACGATGAAACACAGAAATTGCATCGGAATGAAATACAAAAGCACAATGCCGACCTAAGTACAAGAGAACTGACTCTTCCTACTGTCTATGTTTTGAACCATTCCTGTGACACTAGTAATGGATTCCGATGCTACACTTCTGGTTTACTAGATCCCTCTGATCTTCTTATTGACGATGAAACACAGAAATTGCATCGAAATTAAATACAAAAGGCACAATGCTGATTTAAATACAAGAAAACTGACTCTTCTTACTGTGTATGGTTTGAACCATTCATGTGACACTAATTATAGATTCCGTTGCTTCACTTCAGGTTTACTGTATCCCTGTGACCTTCTTATTGACGATGAAACACAGAAATTGCATCGGAATTAAATTCAAAAGGCACAATGCCGACTTAAGTACAAGAAAACTGACTCTTCTTACTGTCTATGATTTGAACCATTCCTGTGACACTAGTTATAGATTCCGATGCTTCACTTCAGGTTTACTGTCTTCCTCTGACCTTCTTATTGACGATGAACCACAAAAAATTGCATCGTAATTAAATACAAAAGGCACAATGCCGACTTAAGTACAAGAAAACTGACTCTTCTTACTGGCTATGATTTGAACCATTCCTGTGACACTAGTTATAGTTTCCGATACCTCACTTCAGTTTCACTGTATCCCTCTGACCTTCTTATTGACGATGAAACACTGAAATTCCATCGGAATTAAATAGAAAAGGCACAATGCTGACTTAAGTACAAGTAAACTGACTCTTCTCACTGTCTATGTTTAAACCGTTCCAGCGACACTAGTTATAGATTCCGATGCTTCACTTCAGGTTTACTGTATGCCTCTGACCTTCTTAGTGACGATGAATCACAGAAATTGCATCGGAATTAAATACAAAAGGCACAATGCCGACTTAAGTACAAGAAAACTGACTTTTCTTACTGTCTATGTTTTGAACCCTTCCTGTGACACTAGTTATAGATTCCGATGCTTCACTTCAGGTTTACTGTATCCCTCTGACCTTCTTATTGGCGATGAAACACAGAAATTGCATCGGAATTAAATACAAAAGGCAAAATGCCGACTTATGTACTAGAAAACTGACTCGTCTTACTGTCTATGTTTTGATCCATTCATGTGAAACTCATTATAGATTCCGATGCTTCACTTCAGGTTTACTGTATCCCTCTGACCTTCTTATTGACGATGAAACACAGAAATTGCATCAGGATTAAATACAAGAGGCACAATGCCGACATAAGTACAAGATAACTGACTCTTCTTACTGTCTATGTTTGAACAATTCCTGTGACACTAGTTATAGATTCCGATGCTTCACTTCAGGTTTACCGTATCCCTCCGACCTTCTTATTGACGATGAAACACAGAAATTGCATCGGATTAAATACAAAAGGCACAATGCCGACTTAAGTACAAGAAAACTGACTCTTCTTACTGTCTATGTTTTGAACCATTCCTGTGACACTAGTTATAGATTCCGATGCTTCACTTCAGGTTTACTGTATCCCTCTGACCATCTTATTGACGACGAAACACAGAAATAACATCGGAATAAAATAAAAAAGGCACAATGCCGACTTAAGTACAAGAAAACTGACTCTTCTTACAGTCTATGTTTTGAACCATTCATGTGACACTGGTTATAGATTCCGATGCTTCACTTCAGGTTTACTGTATCCCTCTGACCTTCTTATTGACGAAGGAACACAGAAATTGCATCGGAATTAAATACAAAAGGCACAATGCCGACTTAAGTACAAGAAAACTGACTCTTCTTACTGTCTATGTTTTGAACCAATCCTGTGACACTAGTTATACATTCCGATGCTTCACTTCAGGTTCACTGTATCCCTCTGACCTTCGTATTGACGATGAAACACAGAAATTGCATCGAAATTAAATACAAAAGGCACAATGCTGATTTAAATACAAGAAAACTGACTCTTCCTACTGTCTATACTTTGAACCAGTCATGTGACACTAATTATAGATCCCGTTGCTTCACTTCAGGTTTACTGTATCCTTCTGACCTTCTTATTGACGATGAAACACAGAAATTGCATCGGAATTAAATTCAAAAGGCACAATGCCGTCTTAAGTACAAGAAAACTGACTCTTCTTACTGGCTATGATTTGAACCATTCCTGTGACACAAGTTATAGATTCCGATGCTTCACTTCAGTTTCACTGTATTCCTCTGACCTTCTTATTGACGATGAAACACTGAAGTTCCATCGGAATTAAATAGAAAAGGCACAATGCTGACTTAAGTACAACTAAACTGACTCTTCTTACTGTCTATGTCTAAACCGTTCCTGTGACACTAGTTATTGATTAAGATGCTTCACTTCAGGTATACTGTATTCCTCTGACCTTCTTATTGACGATGATTCACAGAATTTGCATCGGAATTAAATACAAAAGGCACAATGCCGACTTAAGTACAAGAAAACTGACTTTTCTTACTGACTATGTTTTGAACAATTCCTGTGACACTACTTATAGATTCCGATGCTTCACTTCAGGTTTACTGTATCCCTCTGACCTTCTTATTGACGATGAAACACAGGAATTGCATGGGAATTAAATACAAAAGGCACAATGCCGACTTATGCACAAGAAAACTGACTCTTCTTACTGTCTATGTTTTGATCCATTCATGTGAAACTCATTATAGATTCCGATGCTTTACTTCAGGTTTACTGTATCCCTCTGACCTTCTTATTGACGATGAAACACAGAAATTCCTTGTGAATTAAATACAAAAGGCACAATGCCGACTTAAGTACAAGATAACTGACACTTCTTACTGTCTATGCTTTGAACCATTCCAGTGACACTAGTTATAGATTCCGATGCTTCACTTCATGTTTACTGTATCCCTCTGACATTCTTATTGACGATGAAACACAGAAATTGCATCGGAATTAAATACAAAAGGCACAATGCCGACATAGGTACAAGAAAACTGTCTCTTCTTACTGTCTATGATTTGAACCATTCATGTGACACTAGTTATAGATTCCGATGCTTCACTGAAGGTTTACTGTATCCCTCGGACCTTCTTATTGGCGACGAAACACTGAAATTCAATCGGAATTAAATACAAAAGGCACAATGCCGTCTTAAGTACAAGAAAACTGACTCTTCTTACTGGCTATGATTTGAACCATTCCTGTGACACAAGTTATAGATTCCGATGCTTCACTTCAGTTTCACTGTGTTCCTCTGACCTTCTTATTGGCGATGAAACACTGAAATTCCATCGGAATTAAATAGAAAAGGCACAATGCTGACTTAAGTACAAGTAAACTGACTCTTCTTACTGTCTATGTCTAAACCGTTCCTGTGACACTAGTTATTGATTAAGATGCTTCACTTCAGGTATACTGTATTCCTCTGACCTTCTTATTGACGATGATTCACAGAATTTGCATCGGAATTAAATACAAAAGGCACAATCCCGACTTATGTACAAGAAAACTGACTCTTCTTACTGTCTATGATTTGAACCATTCCTGTGACACTAGTTACAGATTCCGATGCTTCACTTCAGGTTTACTGTATCCCTCTGACCTTCTTATTGACGATGAAACACAGAAATTGCATCGAAATTAAATACAAAAGGCACAATGCTGATTTAAATACAAGAAAACTGACTCTTCTTACTGTGTATGCTTTGAACCATTCATGTGACACTTATTATAGATTCCGTTGCTTCACTTCAGGTTTACTGTATCCCTCTGACCTTCTTATTGACGATGAAACACAGAAATCGCATCGTAATTAAATAGAAAATGCACAATGCCGATTAAGTACATTAAAACTGATTCTTCTGACTGTCTATGTTTTGAACCACTTCTGTAACACTAGTTATAGATTCCGATGCTTCACTTCTGGTTTACTGTATCCCTCTGACCTTCTTATTGGAGATGAAACACAGATATTGCATCGGAATTAAATACAAAAAGCACAATGACGACTTAAGACAAGAAAACTGACTCTTCTTACTGTCTATGTTTTGAACCATTCCTGTGACACTAGTTATAAATTCCGATGCTTCACTTCAGGTTCACTGTATCCCTCTGACCTTCTTATTGACGATGAAACACAGAATTTGCATCGGATTTAAAAACAAAAGGTACTATGCCGACTTAAGTACAAGAAAAGTGACTCTTCTTACTGTCTATGTTTTGAACCATTCATGTGATACTAGTTATTGATTCCGATGCTTCAGGTTTACTGTATCCCTCTGACCTTCTTATTGACGATGAAACACAGAAATTGCATCGGAATTAAATAGAAAAAGCACAATGCCGATTAAGTAAATGAAAACCGATTCTTATTACTACCTATGTTTTGAACCATTTCTGTGACACTAGTTATAGATTTCGATGTTTCACTTCAGGTTTACTGTATCCCTCTGACATTCTTATTGACGATGAAACACAGATATTGCATCGGAATTAAATACAAAAGGCACAATGCCGACATAAGTACAAGTACTGACTCCTCTTACTGCCTATGATTTGAACCATTCATGTGAAACTAGTTATAGATTCCGATGCTTCACTTCAGGTTTACTGTATCCCTCTGAACTTCTTATTGACGATGAAACACAGAAATTGCATCGGAATTAAATACAAAAGGCACAATGCAGACTCAAGTAGAAGAAGACTGGCTCTTCTTACTGTCTATGTTTTGAAACGTTCCTGTGAGACCGGTTTTAGATTCCGATGCTTCACTTCAGGTTTACTGTATCCCTCTGACCTTCTTACTGACTATGAAACACAGAAATTGCAAAGGAATTAAATACTAAAAGGCACAGCGCCGACTTAAGTACAAGAAAACTGGCTCTTCTTACTGCCTATGCTTTGAACCATACCTGTGACAATATTTATAGATTCCGATGCTTCACCTCAGGTTTACTGTATACCTCTGACCTTCTTATTGACGATGAAACACAGAAATTGCATCGGAATGCAATACAAAAGGCACAATGCTGACTTAAGTACAAGAAAACAGACTCTTCTTACTGTCTATGTTTTGAACCATTCATGTGACACTAGTTATAGATTCCTATGCTTCACTTCAGGTTTACTGTATCCCTCTGACATTCTTATTGACGAAGGAACACAGATATTGCATCGAAATTAAATACAAAAGGCAAAATGCCGACTTAAGTACAAGAAAACTGACTCCTCTTACTGTCTACGTTTTGAACCATTCCAATGACACCAGTTATACATTCCGACGCTTCACTTCATGTTTACTGTATCGCTCTGACCTTCGTATTGACGATGAAACACAGGAATTGCATGGGAATTAAATACAAAAGGCACAATGCCGACTTATGTACAAGAAAACTGACTCTTCTTACTGTCTATGTTTTGATCCATTCATGTGAAACTCATTATAGATTCAGATGCTTTACTTCAGGTTTACTGTATCCCTCTGACCTTCTTATTGACGATGAAACACAGAAATTCCTTGTGAATTAAATACAAAAGGCACAATGCCGACTTAAGTACAAGATAACTGACACTTCTTACTGTCTATGCTTTGAACCATTCAAGTGACACTAGTTAAGATTCCGATGCTTCACTTCATGTTTACTGTATCCCTCTGACATTCTTATTGACGATGAAACACAGAAATTGCATCGGAATTAAATACAAAAGGCACAATGCCGACATAGGTACCAGAAAACTGTCTCTTCTTACTGTCTATGATTTGAACCATTCATGTGACACTAGTTATAGATTCCGATGCTTCACTGAAGGTTTACTGTATTCCTCGGACCTTCTTATTGGCGATGAAACACTGAAATTCCATCGGAATTAAATACAAAAGGCACAATGCCGTCTTAAGTACAAGAAAACTGACTCTTCTTACTGGCTATGATTTGAACCATTCCTGTGACACAAGTTATAGATTCCGATGCTTCACTTCAGTTTCACTGTATTCCTCTGACCTTCTTATTGACGATGAAACACTGAAATTCCATCGGAATTAAATAGTAAAGGCACAATGCTGACTTAAGTACAAGTAAACTGACTCTTCTTACTGTCTATGTCTAAACCGTTCCTGTGACACTAGTTATTGATTAAGATGCTTCACTTCAGGTATACTGTATTCCTCTGACCATCTTATTGACGATGATTCACAGAATTTGCATCGGAATTAAATACAAAAGGCACAATCCCGACTTATGTACAAGAAAACTGACTCTTCTTACTGTCTATGATTTGAACCATTCCTGTGACACTAGTTACAGATTCCGATGCTTCACTTCAGGTTTACTGTATCCCTCTGACCTTCTTATTGACGATGAAACACAGAAATTGCATCGAAATTAAATACAAAAGGCACAATGCTGATTAAAATACAAGAAAACTGACTCTTCTTACTGTGTATGCTTTGAACCATTCATGTGACACTTATTATAGATTCCGTTGCTTCACTTCAGGTTTACTGTATCCCTCTGACCTTCTTATTGACGATGAAACACAGAAATCGCATCGGAATTAAATAGAAAATGCACAATGCCGATTAAGTACATTAAAACTCATTCTTCTGACTGTCTATGTTTTGAACCACTTCTGTAACACTAGTTATAGATTCCGATGCTTCACTTCTGGTTTACTGTATCCCTCTGACCTTCTTATTGGAGATGAAACACAGATACTGCATCGGAATTAAATACAAAAAGCACAATGCCGACTTAAGTACAAGAAAACTGACTCTTCTTACAGTCTATGTTTTGAACCATTCCTGTGACACTAGTTATAAATTCCGATGCTTCACTTCAGTTTCACTGTATCCCTCTGACCTTCTTATTGACGATGAAACACAGAAATTGCATCGGAATTAAAAACAAAAGGTACTATGCCGACTTAAGTACAAGAAAAGTGACTCTTCTTACTGTCTATGTTTTGAACCATTCATGTGATACTAGTTATTGATTCCGATGCTTCAGGTTTACTGTATCCCTCTGACCTTCTTATTGACGATGAAACACAGAAATTGCATCGGAATTAAATAGAAAAAGCACAATGCCGATTAAGTAAATGAAAACTGATTCCTATTACTATCTATGTTTTGAACCATTTCTGTGACACTAGTTATAGATTTCGATGTTTCACTTCAGGTTTACTGTATCCCTCTGACATTCTTATTGACGATGAAACACAGATATTGCATCGGAATTAAATACAAAAGGCACAATGCCGACTTAAGTACAAGTAAACTAACTCCTCTTACTGCCTGTGATTTGAACCATTCATGTGAAACTAGTTATAGATTCCGATGCTTCACTTCAGGTTTACTGTATCCCTCTGAACTTCTTATTGACGATGATACACAGAAATTGCATCGGAATTAAATACAAAAGGCACAATGCAGACTCAAGTAGAAGAAGACTGGCTCTTCTTACTGTCTATGTTTTGAAACGTTCCTGTGAGACCGGTTTTAGATTCCGATGCTTCACTTCAGGTTTACTGTATCCCTCTGACCTTCTTACTGACTATGAAACACAGAAATTGCAACGGAATTAAATACTAAAAGGCACAATGCCGACTTAAGTACAAGAAAACTGGCTCTTCTTACTGCCTATGCTTTGAACCATACCTGTGACAATAGTTATAGATTCCGATGCTTCACCTCAGGTTTACTGTATACCTCTGACCTTCTTATTGACGATGAAACACAGAAATTGCATCGGAATGCAATACAAAGGGCACAATGCTGACTTAAGTACAGGAAAACTGACTCTTCTTACTGTCTATGATTTGAACCATTCAGGTGACACTAGTTATTGATTCCTATGCTTCACTTCAGGTTTACTGTATCCCTCTGACATTCTTATTGACGATGAAACACAGAAATTGCATCGAAATTAAATACAAAAGGCACAATGCCGACTTAAGTACAAGAAAACTGACTCCTCTTACTGTCTACGTTTTGAACCATTCCAATGACACCAGTTATACATTCCGACGCTTCACTTCATGTTTACTGTATCGCTCTCACCTTCGTATTGACGATGAAACACAGAAATTGCATCGGAATTAAATACAAAAGGCACAATGCCGACTTAAGTACAATAAAACTTACTCTTCTTACTGTCTATGTTTTGAACCATTCCTGTGACACTAGTTATAGGTTCCGATACTTCACTTCAGGTTTACTGTATACCTCTGACCTTCTTATTGACGATGAAACACAGAATTTGCATCGGAATTAAATACAAAAGGCACAATCCCGACTTAAGTACAATAAAACTTACTCTTCTTACTGTCTATGTTTTGAACCATTCCTGTGACACTAGTTATAGGTTCCGATACTTCACTTCAGGTTTACTGTATACCTCTGACCTTCTTATTGACGATGAAACACAGAATTTGCATCGGAATTAAATACAAAAGGCACAATCCCGACTTAAGTACAAGAAAACTGACTCTTCTTACTGTCTATGATTTGAACCATTCCTGTGGCACTAGTTATAGATTCCGATGCTTCACTTCAGGTTTACTGTCTTCCTCTGACCTTCTTATTGACGATGAAACACAAAAAATTGCATCGGAATTAAATACAAAAGGCACAATGCCGACTTAAGTACAAGAAAACTGACTCTTCTTACTGGCTATGATTTGAACCATTCCTGTGACACTAGTTATAGATTCCGATGCTTCACTTCAGTTTCACTGTATCCCTCTGACCTCCTTATTGACGATGAAACACTTAAATTCCATCGGAATTAAATAGAAAATGCACAATGCTGACTTAAGTACAAGTAAACTGACTCTTCTTACTGTCTATGTTTAAACCGTTCCTGCGACACTAGTTATAGATTCCGATGCTTCACTTCAGGTTTACTGTATGCCTCTGACCTTCTTAGTGACGATGAATCACAGAAATTGCATCGGAATTAAATACAAAAGGCACAATGCCGACTTAAGTACAAGAAAACTGACTTCTCTTTCTGTCTATGGTTTGAAACATTCCTGTGACACTAGTTATAGATTCCGATGCTTCACTTCAGGTTTACTGTATCGCTCTGACCTTCTTATTGGCGATGAAACACAGAAATTGCATCGGAATTAAACACAAAAGGCACAATGCCGACTTATGTACAAGAAAACTGACTCTTCTTACTGTCTATGTTTTGATCCATTCATGTGAAACTCATTACAGATTCCGATGCTTTACTTCAGGTTTACTGTATCCCTCTGACGTTCTTATTGACGATGAAACACAGAAATTGCTTCGGAATTAAATACAAAAGGCACAATGCCGACTTAAGTACAAGATAACTGACTCTTCTTACTGTCTATGTTTTGAACCATTCATGTGACACTAGTTATAGACTCCGATGCTTCACTTCAGGTTTACTGTATCCCTCTGACCTTCTTATTGACGAAGGAACACAGAAATTGCATCGGAATTAAATACAAAAGGCACAATGCCGACTTAAGTACAAGAAAACTGACTCTTCTTACTGTCTATGTTTTGAACCAATCCTGTGACACTAGTTATAGATTCCGATGCTTCATTTCAGGTTCACTGTATCCCTCTGACCTTCGTATTGACGATGAAACACAGAAATTGCATCGAAATTAAATACAAAAGGCACAATGCTGATTTAAATACAAGAAAACTGACTCTTCCTACTGTCTATGCTTTGAACCATTCATGTGACACTAATTATAGATTCCGTTGCTTCACTTCAGGTTTACTGTATCCCTCTGACCTTCTTATTGACGATGAAGCACAGAAATTGCATCGGAATTAAATACAAAAGGCACAATGCCCACTTAAGTACAAGAAAACTGACTCTTCTTTCTGGCTGTGATTTGAACCATTCCTGTGACACAAGTTATTGATTCCGGTGCTTCACTTCAGTTTCACTGTATCCCTCTGACCTTCTTATTGACGATGAAACACTGAAAGTCCATCGGAATTAAATAGAAAAGGCACAATGCTGACTTAAGTACAAGTAAACTGACTCTTCTTACTGGCTATGTTTAAACCGTTCCTGTGACACTAGTTATTGATTAAGATGCTTCACTTCAGGTTTACTGTATTCCTCTGACCTTCTTATTGACGATGATTCACAGAAATTGCATCGGAATTAAATACAAAAGGCACAATGCCGACTTAAGTACAAGAAAACTGACTTTTCTTACTGTCTATGTTTTGAACCATTCCTGTGACACTACTTATAGATTCCGATGCTTCACTTCAGGTTTACTGTATCCCTCTGACCTTCTTATTGACGATGAAACACAGAAATTGCATCGGAATTAAATACAAAAGGCACAATGCCGACTTATGTACAAGATAACTGACACTTCTTACTGTCTATGTTTTGAACCATTCCAGTGACACTAGTTATAGATTCCGATGCTTCACTTCAGGTTTACTGTATCCCTCTGACCTTCTTATTGACGATGAAACACAGAAATCGCATCGGAATTAAATAGAAAATGCACAATGCCGATTAAGTACATTAAAACTGATTCTTCTGACTGTCTATGATTTGAACCACTTCTGTAACACTAGTTATAGATTCCGATGCTTCACTTCTGGTTTACTGTATCCCTCTGACCTTCTTATTGGAGATGAAACACAGATATTGCATCGGAATTAAATACAAAAAGCACAATGCCGACTTAAGTACAAGAAAACTGACTCTTCTTACTGTCTATGTTTTGAACCATTCCTGTGACACTAGTTATTAATTCCGATGCTTCACTTCAGGTTCACTGTATCCCTCTGACCTTCTTATTGACGATGAAACACAGAAATTGCATCGGAATTAAAATCAAAAGGTACTATGCCGGCTTAAGTACAAGAAAAGTGACTCTTCTTACTGTCTATGTATTGAACCATTCATGTGATACTAGTTATTGAATCCGATGCTTCAGGTTTACTGTATCCCTCTGACCTTCTTATTGACGATGAAACACAGAAATTGCATCGGAATTAAATAGAAAAAGCACAATGCCGATTAAGTAAATGAAAACTGATTCTTATTACTATCTATTTTTTGAACCATTTCTGTGACACTAGTTATAGATTTCGATGTTTCACTTCAGGTTTACTGTATCCCTCTGACATTCTTATTGACGATGAAACACAGATATTGCATCGGAATTAAATACAAAAGGCACAATGCCGACTTAAGTACAAGTAAACTGACTCCTCTTAGTGCCTATGATTTGAACCATTCATGTGAAACTAGTTATAGATTCCCATGCTTCACTTCCGGTTTACTGTATCCCTCTCAACTTCTTATTGACGATGATACACAGAAATTGCATCGGAATTAAATACAAAGGCACAATGCAGACTCAAGTAGAAGAAGACTGGCTCTTCTTACTGTCTACGTTTGAAACGTTCCTGTGAGACCGGTTTTAGATTCCGATGCTTCACTTCAGGTTTACTGTATCCCTCTGACCTTCTTACTTACTATGAAACACAGAAATTGCAACGGAATTAAATACTAAAAGCACAATCTTGACTTAAGTACAAGAAAACTGGCTCTTCTTACTGCCTATGCTTTGAACCATACCTGTGACAATAGTTATAGATTCCGATGCTTCACCTCAGGTTTACTGTATACCTCTGAAATTCTTATTGACGATGAAACACAGAAATTGCATCGGAATGCAATACAAAAGGCACAATGCTGACTTAAGTACAAGAAAACTGACTCTTCTTACGGTCTATGTCTTGAACTATTCCTGTGACACTAGTTACAGATTCCTACGCTTCACTTCAGGTTTACTGTATCCCTCTGACATTCTCATTGACGAAGGAACACAGAAATTGCATCGAAATTATATACAAAAGGCACAATGCCGACTTAAGTACAAGAAAACTGACTCCTCTTACTGTCTACGTTTTGAACCATTCCAATGACACCAGTAATACATTCCGACGCTTCACTTCATGTTTACTGTATCGCTCTGACCTTCGTATTGACGATGAAACACAGAAATTGCATCGGAATTAAATACAAAAGGCACAATGCCGACTTAAGTACAAGAAAACTGACTCTTCTTACTGTCTATGTTTTGAACCAATCCTGTGACACTAGTTATAGATTCCGATGCTTCACTTCAGGTTCACTGTATCCGTCTGACATTCTTATTTACGATGAAACACAGAAATTCCATCGGCATTAAATACAAAGGGCACAATGCCGACTTAAGTACAATAAAACTTACTCTTCTTACTGTCTATGTTTTGAACCATTCCTGTGACACTAGTTATAGGTTCCGATACTTCACTTCAGGTTTACTGTATACCTCTGACGTTCTTATTGACGATGAAACACAGAATTTGCATCGGAATTAAATACAAAAGGCACAATCCCGACTTAAGTACAAGAAAACTGACTCTTCTTACTGTCTATGTTTTGAACCATTCCTGTGACACTAGTTACAGATTCCGATGCTTCACTTCAGGTTTACTGTATCCCTCTGACCTTCTTATTGACGATGAAACACAGAAATTGCATCGAAATTAAATACAAAAGGCACAATGCTGATTTAAATACAAGAAAACTGACTCTTCTTACTGTGTATGCTTTGAACCATTCATGTGACACTAATTATAGATTCCGTTGCTTCACTTCAGGTTTACTGTATCCCTCTGACCTTCTTATTGACGATGAAACACAGAAATTGCATCGGAATTAAATTCAAAAGGCACAATGCTGACTTCAGTACAAGTAAACTGACTCTTCTTACTGTCTATGTTTAAACCGTTCCTGCGACACTAGTTATAGATTCCGATGCTTCACTTCAGGTTTACTGTATGCCTCTGACCTTCTTAGTGACGATGAATCACAGAAATTGCATCGGAATTAAATACAAAAGGCACAATGCCGACTTAAGTACAAGAAAACTGACTTCTCTTTCTGTCTATGGTTTGAACCATTCCTGTGAGACTAGTTATAGATTCCGATGCTTCACTTCAGGTTTACTGTATCCCTCTGACCTTCTTATTGACGAAGGAACACAGAAATTGCATCGAATTAAATACAAAAGGCACAATGCCGACTTAAGTACAAGAAAACTGACTCTTCTTACTGTCTATGTTTTGAACCAATCCTGTGACACTAGTTATAGATTCCGATGCTTCACTTCAGGTTCACTGTATCCCTCTGACCTTCGTATTGACGATGAAACACAGAAATTGCATCGAAATTAAATACAAATGGCACAATGCTGATTTAAATACAAGAAAACTGACTCTTCCTACTGTCTATGCTTTGAACCATTCATGTGACACTAATTATAGATTCCGTTGCTTCACTTCAGGTTTACCGTATCCCTCTGACCTTCTTATTGACGATGAAACACAGAAATTGCATCGGAATTAAATACAAAAGGCACAATGCCCACTTAAGTACAAGTAAACTGACTCTTCTTTCTGGCTGTGATTTGAACCATTCCTGTGACACAAGTTATAGATTCTGGTGCTTCACTTCAGTTTCACTGTATCCCTCTGACCTTCTTATTGACGATGAAACACTGAAATTCCATCGGTATTAAATAGAAAAGGCACAATGCTGACTTAAGTACAAGTAAACTGACTCTTCTTACTGTCTATGTTTAAACCGTTCCTGTGACACTAGTTATTGATTAAGATGCTTCACTTCAGGATTACTGTATTCCTCTGACCTTCTTATTGACGATGATTCACAGAAATTGCATCGGAATTAAATACAAAAGGCACAATGCCGACTTAAGTACAAGAAAACTGACTTTTCTTACTGTCTATGTTTTGAACCATTCCTGTGACACTACTTATAGATTCCGATGCTTCCCTTCAGGTTTACTGTATCCCTCTGACCTTCTTATTGACGATGAAACACAGAAATTGCATCGGAATTAAATACAAAAGGCACAATGCCGACTTATGTACAAGATAACTGACACTTCTTACTGTCTATGTTTTGAACCATTCCAGTGACACTAGTTATAGATTCCGATGCTTTACTTCAGGTTTAATGTATTCCTCTGACCTTCTTATTGACGATGAAACACAGAAATTGCATCGGAATTAAATACAAAATGCACAATGCCGACTTAAGTACAAGAAAACTGACTCTTCTTACTGTCTATGGTTTGAACCATTAGTGTGACACTTGTTATAGATTCCGATGTTTCACTTCAGGTTCACTGTATCCCTCTGACCATCTTATTGACGATGAAACACTGAAATTGCATCGGAATTAAATACAAACGGCACAATGCCGACTTAAGTACAAGAAAACTGACTCTTCTTACTGTCTATGTTTGAACCATTCCTGTGACACTAGTTATAGAATCCGATTCTTCACTTCAGGTTTACTGTATGCCTCTGACCTTCTTATTGACGATGAAACACAGAAATTGCATCGGAATTAAATACAAAAGGCACAATGCCGACTTAAGTACAAGAAAACTGACTCCTCTTACTGTCTATGTTTTGAACCATTCCTGTGACACCAGTTATAGATTCTGATGCTTCACTTCATGTTTACTGTATCCCTCTGACCTTCGTATTGACGATGAAACACAGAAATTGCATCGGAATTAAATACAAAAGGCACAATGCCGACTTAAGTACAAGAAAACTGACCCTTCTTACTCTCTATGCTTTGAACCAATCCTGTGACACTAGTTATAGATTCCGATGCTTCACTTCAGGATCACTGTATCCCTCTGACCTTCTTATTGACGATGAAACACTGATATTCCATCGGAATTAAATACAAAAGGCACAATGCCGACTTAAGTACAATGAAACTGACTCTTCTTACTGTCTATGTTATGAACCATTCCTGTTACACTAGTTATAGATTCTGATGCTTCACTTCAGGTTTACTGTATACCTGTGACCTTCTTATTGACGATGAAACACAGAATTTGCATCGGAATTAAATACAAAAGGCATAATCCCGACTTAAGTACAAGAAAACTGACTCTTCTTGGTGGCTATGTTTTGAACTTTTCCTGTGACACTAGTTATAGATTCCGTTGCTTTACTTCAGGTTTACTGTATCCCTCTGACTTCCTATTGACGATGAAACACAGAATTTGCATCGGAATTAAATACAAAAGGCACAATGCCGACATAAGTACAAGAAAACTGACTCCTCTTACTGTCTATGTTTTGAACCATTCCTGTGACACTAGTTATGGATACCGATGCTTCATATCAGGTTTACTCTAGCCCTCTGACCTTGTTATTGACGATGAAACACAGAAAATGCATCGAAATTAAATACAAAAGGCACAATGCTGATTTAAATACAGGAAAACTGACTCTGCTTACTTTCTATGATTTGAACCATTCATGTGACACTAATTATAGATTCCAATGCTTCACTTCAGGTTTACTGTATTCCTCTGTCCATCTTATTGACGATGAAACACAGAAATTGCATCGAAATTAAATACAAAAGGCACAATGCAGATTTAAATACATTAAAACTGACTCTTCTTACTGTCTATGTTTTGAACCATTCATGTGACACTAATTATAGATTCCGATGCTTCACTTCAGGTTTACTGTATCCCTCTGACCTTCTTATTGGCGACGAAACACAGAAATTGCATCGGAATTACATACAAAAGGCTCAATGCTGTTTTAAACACAAGAAAACTGACTCTTCCTACTGTCTATGCTTTGAACCATTCATGTGACACTAATTATAGATTCTGTTGCTTCACTTCAGGTCTACTGTATCTCTCTGACCTTCTTAATCACGATGAATCACAGAAATTGCATCGGAATTAAACACAAAAGGCACAAAGCCGACTTAAGTACAAGTAAACTGACTCTTCATACTGTCTATGTTTAAACCGATCCTGCGACACTAGTTATAGATTCTGATGCTTCACTTCTGGTTTACTGTGTGCCTCTGACCTTCTTATTGACGATGAATCACAGAAATTGCATCGGAATTAAAAACAAAAGGCACAATGCCGACATAAGTACAAGAAAACTGACTTCTATTATTGTCTATGCTTTGAACCATTCCTGTGACACTACTTATAGATTCCGATGCATCACTTCAGGTTTACTGTATCCCTCTGACCTTCTTATTGACGATGAAACACAGAAATTGCATCGGAATTAAATACAAAAGGCACAATGCCGACTTATGTACAAGAAAACTGACTCTTCTTACTGTCTATGTTTTGATCCATTCATGTGAAACTCATTATAGATTCCGATGCTTTACTTCAGGTTTACTGTATCCCTCTGACCTTCTTATTGACGATGAAACACAGAAATTGCTTCGGAATTAAATACAAAAGGCACAATGCCGGCTTAAGTACAAGATAACAGACACTTCTTACTGTCTATGTTTTGAAACATTTCAGTGACACTAGTTATAGATTCCGATGCTTCACTTCAGGTTTACTGTATCCCTCTGACCTTCTTCTTGACGATGAAACACAGAAATTGCATCGGAATTAAATACAAAATGCACAATGCCGACATAGGTGCAAGAAAACTGACTCCTCTTACTGTCTATGATTTGAACCATTCATGTGACACTAGTAATAGATTCCGATGCTTCACTGCAGGTTTACTGTATCCCTCTGACCTTCTTATTGACGATGAAACACAGAAATTGCATCGGAATTAAATACAAGATGCACAATACCGACATAAGTACAAGATGAATGACTCTTCTTACTGTCTATGCTTTGAACAATTCATGTGACACTAGTTATAGATTCCGATGCTTCACTTCAGGTTTACCGTACCCCTCCGACCTTCTTATTGACGATGAAACACAGAAATTGCATCGGATTAAAAACAAAAGGCACAATGCCGACTTAAGTACAAGAAAACTGACTCTTCTTACTGTCTATGTTTTGAACCATTCCTGTGACACTAGTTATGGATTCCGATGCTTCACTTCAGGTTTACTGTATACCTTTGACCTCCTATTGACGATGAAATCCAGAATTTGCATCCGAATTAAAAACAAAAGGCACAATGCCGACTTAAGTACAAGAAAACTGACTATTCTTACAGTCTATGTTTTGAACCATTCCTGCGACACTAGATATACATTCCGATGCTTCACCTCAAGTATACTGTATCCCTCTGACCTTCTTATTGACGATGAAACACAGAAATTGCATCGAAATTATATACAAAAGGCACAATGCTGATTTAAATACAAGAAAACTGACTCCTCTTACTGTCTATGTTTTGAACCATTCATGTGACACTATTTATAGATTCCGATGCTTCACTTCAGGTTTACTGTATCCCTCTGACCTTCTTATTGACGATGAAACACAGAAATTGCATCGGAATTACATACAAAAGGCACAATGCCGAACTAAGTACAAGAAAACTGACTCTTCTTACTGTCTATGTTTGAACCATTCCTGTGACACTAGTTATAGAATCCGATTCTTCACTTCAGGTTTACTGTATGCCTCTGACCTTCTTATTGACGATGAAACACAGAAATTGCATCGGAATTAAATACAAAAGGCACAATGACGACTTAAGTACAAGAAAACTGACTCCTCTTACTGTCTATGTTTTGAACCATTCCTGTGACACCAGTTATAGATTCTGATGCTTCACTTCATGTTTACTGTATCCCTCTGACCTTCGTATTGACGATGAAACACAGAAATTGCATCGGAATTAAATACAAAAGGCACAATGCCGACTTAAGTACAAGAAAACTGACTCTTCTTACTCTCTATGCTTTGAACCAATCCTGTGACAGTAGTTTTAGATTCCGATGCTTCACTTCACGATCACTGTATCCCTCTGACCTTCTTATTGACGATGAATCACTGATATTCCATCGGAATTAAATACAAAAGGCACAATGCCGACGTAAGTACAATGAAACTGACTCTTCTTACTGTCTATGTTATGAACCATTCCTGTTACACTAGTTATAGATTCTGATGCTTCACTTCAGGTTTACTGTATACCTGTGACCTTCTTATTGACGATGAAACACAGAATTTGCATCGGAATTAAATACAAAAGGCATAATCCCGACTTAAGTACAAGAAAACTGACTCTTCTTGGTGGCTATGTTTTGAACTTTTCCTGTGACACTAGTTATAGATTCCGTTGCTTTACTTCAGGTTTACTGTATCCCTCTGACTTCCTATTGACGATGAAACACAGAATTTGCATCGGAATTAAATACAAAAGGCACAATGCCGACATAAGTACAAGAAAACTGACTCTTCTTACTGTCTATGTTTTGAACCATTCCTGTGACACTAGTTATGGATACCGATGCTTCATATCAGGTTTACTCTAGCCCTCTGACCTTCTTATTGACGATGAAACACAGAAAATGCATCGAAATTAAATACAAAAGGCACAATGCTGATTTAAATACAGGAAAACTGACTCTGCTTACTTTCTACGATTTGAACCATTCATGTGACACTAATTATAGATTCCAATGCTTCACTTCAGGTTTACTGTATTCCTCTGACCATCTTATTGACGATGAAACACAGGATTTGCATCGAAATTAAATACAAAAGGCACAATGCAGATTTAAATACATTAAAAACTGACTCTTCTTACTGTCTATGTTTTGAACCATTCATGTGACACTAATTATAGATTCCGATGCTTCACTTCAGGTTTACTGTATCCCTCTGACCTTCTTATTGGCGACGAAACACAGAAATTGCATCGGAATTACATACAAATGGCTGAATGCTGATTTAAACACAAGAAAACTGACTCTTCCTACTGTCTATGCTTTGAACCATTCATGTGACACTAATTATAGATTCCGTTGCTTCACTTCAGGTCTACTGTATCACTCTGACCTGCTTAATCACGATGAATCACAGAAATTGCATCAGAATTAAACACAAAAGGCACAAAGCCGACTTAAGTACAAGTAAACTGACTCTTCTTACTGTCTATGTTTAAAACGATCCTGCGACACTAGTTATAGATTCTGATGCTTCACTTCTGGTTTACTGTGTGCCTCTGACCTTCTTATTGACGATGAATCACAGAAATTGCATCGGAATTAAAAACAAAAGGCACAATGCCGACATAAGTACAAGAAAACTGACTTCTATTACTGTCTATGCTTTGAACCATTCCTGTGACACTACTTATAGATTCCGATGCATCACTTCAGGTTTACTGTATCCCTCTGACCTTCTTATTGACGATGAAACACTGAAATTGCATCGGAATTAAATACAAAAGGCACAATGCCGACTTATGTACAAGAAAACTGACTCTTCTTACTGTCTATGTTTTGATCCATTCATGTGAAACTTATTATAGATTCCGATGCTTTACTTCAGGTTTACTGTATCCCTCTGACCTTCTTATTGACGATGAAACACAGAAATTGCTTCGGAATTAAATACAAAAGGCACAATGCCGGCTTAAGTACAAGATAACAGACACTTCTTACTGTCTATGTTTTGAACCATTTCAGTGACACTAGTTATAGATTCCGATGTTCACTTCAGGTTTACTGTTTCCCTCTGACCTTCTTCTTGACGATGAAACACAGAAATTGCATCGGAATTAAATACAAAATGCACAATGCCGACATAGGTGCAAGAAAACTGACTCTTCTTACTGTCTATGATTTGAACCATTCATGTGACACTAGTAATAGATTCCGATGCTTCACTGCAGGTTTACTGTATCCCTCTGACCTTCTTATTGACGATGAAACACAGAAATTGCATCGGAATTAAATACAAGATGCACAATACCGACATAAGTACAAGATGAATGACTCTTCTTACTGTCTATGCTTTGAACAATTCATGTGACACTAGTTATAGATTCCGATGCTTCACTTCAGGTTTACCGTACCCCTCCGACCTTCTTATTGACGATGAAACACAGAAATTGCATCGGATTAAAAACAAAAGGCACAATGCCGACTTAAGTACAAGAAAACTGACTCTTCTTACTGTCTATGTTTTGGACCATTCCTGTGACACTAGTTATGGATTCCGATGCTTCACTTCAGGTTTACTGTATACCTTTGACCTCCTATTGACGATGAAACCCAGAATTTGTATCCGAATTAAATACAAAAGGCACAATGCCGACTTAAGTACAAGAAAACTGACTATTCTTACAGTCTATGTTTTGAACCATTCCTGCGACACTAGATATAGATTCCGATGCTTCACCTCAAGTATACTGTATCCCTCTGACCTTCTTATTGACGATGAAACACAGAAATTGCATCGAAATTAAATACAAAAGGCACAATGCTGATTTAAATAGAAGAAAACTGACTCCTCTTACTGTCTGTGTTTTGAACCATTCATGTGACACTATTTAGAGATTCCGATGCTTCACTTCAGGTTTACTGTATCCCTCTGACCTTCTTATTGACGATGAAACACAGAAATTGCATCGGAAATACATACAAAAGGCACAATGCCGAACTAAGTACAGGAAAAGTGACTCTTCTTACTGTCTATGATTTGAACCATTCCTGTGACACTAGTTATAGTTTCCGATGCTTCACTTCAGGTTTACTGTATTCCTCTGACCTTCTTATTGACGATGAAACACAGAAATTGCATCGGAATTAAATACAAAAAGCACAATGCCGAACTAAGTACAGGAAAACTGACTCTTCCTACTGTCTATGATTTGAACCATTCCTGTGACACTAGTTATACATTCCGATGCTTTACTTCAGGTTTACTGTATTCCTCTGACCTTCTTATTGACGATGAAACACTGAAATAGCATCGGAATTAAATACAAAATGCTCAATGCCGACTTAAGTACAAGAAAACTGACTCTTCTTACTGTCTATGGTTTGAACCATTAGTGTGACACTAGTTATAGATTCCGATGCTTCACTTCAGGTTCACTGAATCCCTCTGACCATCTTATTGACGATGAAACACTGAAATTGCATCGGAATTAAATACAAACGGCACAATGCCGACTTAAGTACAACAACACTGACTCTTCTTACTGTCTATGTTTGAACCATTCCTGTGACACTAGTTATAGAATCCGATGCTTCACTTCAGGTTTACTGTATGCCTCTGACCTTCATATTGACGATGAAACACAGAAATTGCATCGAAATTAAATACAAAAGGCACAATTAACACTTAAGTACAAGAAAACTGACTCTTCTTACTGTCTATGTTTTGAACCATTCCTGTGACACCAGTTATAGATTCTGATGCTTCACTTCATGTTTCCTGTATCCCTCTGACTTTCGTATTCACGATGAAACACAGAAATTGCATGGGAATTAAATACAAAAGGCACAATGCCGACTTATGTACAAGAAAACTGACTCTTCTTACTGTCTATGCTTTGAACCAATCCTGTGACACTAGTTATAGATTCTGATGCTTCACTTCAGGATCACTGTATCCCTCTGACCTTCTTATTGACGATGAAACACAGAAATTGCATCGGAATAAAATAAAAAAGGCACAATGCCGACTTAAGTACAAGAAAACTGACTCTTCTTACTGTCTATGTTTTGAACCATTCATGTGACACTAGTAATAGATTCCGATGCTTCACTTCAGGTTTACTGTATCCCTCTGACCTTCTTGTTGAAGATGAAACACAAAAATTGCATCGGAATTAAATACAAAAGGCATAATCCCAACTTAAGTACAAGAAAACTGACTCTTCTTACTGTCTATGTTTGAACCATTCCTGTGACACTAGTTAAAGAATCCGATGCTTCACTTCATGTTTCCTGTATCCCTCTGACTTTCGTATTCACGATGAAACACAGAAATTGCATGGGAATTAAATACAAAAGGCACAATGCCGACTTACGTACAAGAAAACTGACTCTTCTTACTGTCTATGCTTTGAACCAATCCTGTGACACTAGTTATAGATTCCGATGCTTCACTTCAGGATCACTGTATCCCTCTGACCTTCTTATTGACGATGAAACACTGAAATTGCATCGGAATTAGATACAAAAGGCACAATGCCGACTTAAGTACAATAAAACTGACTCTTCTTACTGTCTATGTTTTGAACCATTCCTGTTACACTAGTTATAGATTCTGACGCTTCACTTCAGGTTTACTGTATACCTGTGACCATCTTATTGACGATGAAACACTGAATTTGTATCGGAATTAAATACAAAAGGCATAATCCCGACTTAAGTACAAGAAAACTGACTCTTCTTACCGTCTATGTTTGAACCATTCCTATGACACTAGTTATGGATTCCGATGCTTCACTTCATGTTTACTGTATCCCTCTGACCTTCTTATTGACGATGAAACACAGAAATTGCATCGGAATTAAATACAAAATACACAATGCCGACTTAAGTACAAGAAAACTGACCCTTCTTACTGTCTATGTTTTGAACCATTCCTGTGACACTAGTTATAGATTCCGATGCTTCACTTCAGGTTTACTGTATTCCTCTGACCTTCTTATTGACGATGAAACACAGAAATTGCATCGGAATTAAATACAAAAGGCACAATGCCGACTTAAGTACAAGAAAACTGACTCTTCTCACTGGCTATGTTTTGAACCTTTCCTGTGACACTAGTTATAGATTCCGATGCTTACCTTCAGGTTTACTGTATCCCTCTGACCTTCAATTGACGATGAAACACAGAATTTGCATCGGAATTAAATACAAAAGGCACAATGCCGACTTAAGTACAAGAAAACTGACTCTTCTTACTGTCTATGTTTAAACTGTTCCTGCGACACTAGTTATAGATTCCGATGCTTCACTTCAGGTTTACTGTATGCCTCTGACCTTCTTAATGACGATGAATCACAGAAATTGCATCGGAATTAAATACAAAAGGCACAATGCCGACTAAAGTACAAGATAACTGACTTTTCTTACTGTCTATGTTTTGAACCATTCCTGTGACACTAGTTATAGATTCCGATGATTCACTTCAGGTTTACTGTATCCCTCTGACCTTCTTATTGGCGATGAAACACAGAAATTGCATCGGAATTAAATACAAAAGGCACAATGCCGACTTATGTACAAGAAAACTTACTCTTCTTACTGTCTATGCTTTGATCCATTCATGTGAAATTCATTATGGATTCCGATGCTTTACTTCAGGTTTACTGTATCCCTGTGACCTTCTTATTGACGATGAAACACAGAAATTGCTTCGGAATTAAATACAAAAAGCACAATGCCGACTTAAGTACAAGATAACTGACACTTCTTACTGTCTATGTTTTGAACCATTCCAGTGACACTAGTTATAGATTCCGATGCTTCACTTCAGGTTTACTGTATCCCTCTAACCTTCTTATTGACGATGAAACACAGAAATTGCATCGGAATTAAATACAAAAGGCACAATGCCGACATAGGTACAAGAAAACTGACTCTTCTTACTGTCTATGCTTTGAACCATTCATGTGACACTAGTTATAGATTCCGATGCTTCACTGCTGGTTTACTGTATCCCTCTCACCTTCTTATTGACGATGAAACACAGAAATTGCATCGGAATTAAATACAAGAGGCACAATGACGACATAAGTACAAGATAACTGACTCTTCTTACTGTCTATACTTTGAACAATTCCTGTGACACTAGTTATAGATTCCGATGCTTCACTTCAGGTTTACCGTATCCCTCCGACCTTCTTATTGACGATGAAACACAGAAATTGCATCGGATAAAATACAAACGGCACAATGCCGACTTAAGTACAAGAAAACTGACTCTTCTTACTGTCTATGCTTTGAACCATTCCTGTGACACTAGTTATAGATTCTGATGCTTCACTTCAGGTTTACTGTATCCCTCTGACCATCTTATTGACGATGAAACACAGAAATAGCATCGGAATAAAATACAAAAGGCACAATGCCGACTTAAGTACAAGAAAACTGACTCTTCTTACTGTCTATGTTTTAAACCATTCATGTGACACTAGTTATAAATTCCGATGCTTCACTTCAGGTTTACTGTATCCCTCTGACCTTCGTATTGACGAAGGAACACAGAAATTGCATCGAAATTAAATACAAAAGGCACAATGCCGACTTAAGTACAAGAAAACTGACTCCTCTTACTGTCTACGTTTTGAACCATTCCTATGACACCAGTTATACATTCCGACGCTTCACTTCATGTTTACTGTATCCCTCTGACCTTCGTATTGACGAAGGAACACAGAAATTGCATCGACATTAAATACAAAAGGCACAATGCCGACTTTAGTACAAGAAAACTGACTCTTCTTACTGTCTATGTTTTGAACCATTCCTGTGGCACTAGTTACAGTTTCCGATGCTTCACTTCAGGTTTACTGTATCCCTCTGACCTTCTTATAGACGATGAAACACAGAAATTGGATCGAAATAAAATACAAAAGGCACAATGTTTATTTAAATACAAGAAAACTGACTCTTCCTACTGTCTATGCTTTGAACCATTCATGTGACACTAATTATAGATTCCGTTGCTTCACTTCAGGTTTACTGGATCCCTCTGACCTTCTTATTGACGATGAAACACAGAAATTGCATCGGAATTAAATTCAAAAGGCACAATGCCGACTTAAGTACAAGAAAACTGACTCTTCTTACTGTCTATGATTTGAACCATTCCTGTGACACTAGTTATAGATTCCGATGCTTCACTTCAGGTTTACTGTATTCCTCTGACCTTCTTATTGACGATGAAACACAAAAAATTGCATAGGAATTAAATACAAAAGGCACAATGCCGACTTAAGTACAAGAAAACTGACTCTTCTTACTGGCTATGATTTGAACCATTCCTGTGACACTAGTTATAGATTCTGATGCTTCACTTCAGGTTTATTGTATGCCACTGACCTTCTTATTGACGATGAATCACAGAAATTGCATCGGAATTAAATACAAAAGGCACAATGCCGACATAAGTACAAGATTACTGACTTTTCTTACTGTCTGTGTTTGAACCATTCCTGTGACACTAGTTATAAATTCCGATGCTTCACTTCAGGTTTACTGTATCCCTCTGACCTTCGTATTGACGAAGGAACACAGAAATTGCATCGAAATTAAATACAAAAGGCACAATGCCGACTTAAGTACAAGAAAACTGACTCCTCTTACTGTCTACGTTTTGAACCATTCCTATGACACCAGTTATACATTCCGACGCTTCACTTCATGTTTACTGTATCCCTCTGACCTTCTTATTGACGAAGGAACACAGAAATTGCATCGACATTAAATACAAAAGGCACAATGCCGACTTAAGTACAAGAAAACTGACTCTTCTTACTGTCTATGTTTTGAACCATTCCTGTGGCACTAGTTACAGTTTCCGATGCTTCACTTCAGGTTTACTGTATCCCTCTGACCTTCTTATAGACGATGAAACACAGAAATTGGATCGAAATAAAATACAAAAGGCACAATGTTTATTTAAATACAAGAAAACTGACTCTTCCTACTGTCTATGCTTTGAACCATTCATGTGACACTAATTATAGATTCCGTTGCTTCACTTCAGGTTTACTGGATCCCTCTGACCTTCTTATTGACGATGAAACACAGAAATTGCATCGGAATTAAATTCATAAGGCACAATGCCGACTTAAGTACAAGAAAACTGACTCTTCTTACTGTCTATGATTTGAACCATTCCTGTGACACTAGTTATAGATTCCGATGCTTCACTTCAGGTTTACTGTATTCCTCTGACCTTCTTATTGACGATGAAACACAAAAAATTGCATAGGAATTAAATACAAAAGGCACAATGCCGACTTAAGTACAAGAAAACTGACTCTTCTTACTGGCTATGATTTGAACCATTCCTGTGACACTAGTTATAGATTCTGATGCTTCACTTCAGGTTTATTGTATGCCACTGACCTTCTTATTGACGATGAATCACAGAAATTGCATCGGAATTAAATACAAAAGGCACAATGCCGACATAAGTACAAGATTACTGACTTTTCTTACTGTCTGTGTTTGAACCATTCCTGTGACACTAGTTATAGATTCCGATGCTTCACTTCAGGTTTACTGTATCACTCTGACCTTCTTATTGACGATGAAACACAGAAATTGCATCGGAATAAATACAAAAGGCACAATGCCGTCTTATGTACAAGTAAACTGACTCTTCTTACAGTCTATGTTTTGATCCATTCATGTGAATCTCATTATAGATTCCGATGCTTTACTTCAGGTTTACTGTATACCTCTGACCTTCTTATTGACGATGAAACACAGATATTGCATCGGAATTAAATACAAAAGGCACAATGCCGACTTAAGTACAAGTAAACTGACTCCTCTTAGTGCCTATGATTTGAACCATTCATGTGAAACTAGTTATAGATTCCCATGCTTCACTTCCGGTTTACTGTATCCCTCTCAACTTCTTATTGACGATGATACACAGAAATTGCATCGGAATTAAATACAAAGGCACAATGCAGACTCAAGTAGAAGAAGACTGGCTCTTCTTACTGTCTACGTTTGAAACGTTCCTGTGAGACCGGTTTTAGATTCCGATGCTTCACTTCAGGTTTACTGTATCCCTCTGACCTTCTTACTTACTATGAAACACAGAAATTGCAACGGAATTAAATACTAAAAGCACAATCTTGACTTAAGTACAAGAAAACTGGCTCTTCTTACTGCCTATGCTTTGAACCATACCTGTGACAATAGTTATAGATTCCGATGCTTCACCTCAGGTTTACTGTATACCTCTGAAATTCTTATTGACGATGAAACACAGAAATTGCATCGGAATGCAATACAAAAGGCACAATGCTGACTTAAGTACAAGAAAACTGACTCTTCTTACTGTCTATGTCTTGAACTATTCCTGTGACACTAGTTACAGATTCCTACGCTTCACTTCAGGTTTACTGTATCCCTCTGACATTCTCATTGACGAAGGAACACAGAAATTGCATCGAAATTATATACAAAAGGCACAATGCCGACTTAAGTACAAGAAAACTGACTCCTCTTACTGTCTACGTTTTGAACCATTCCAATGACACCAGTAATACATTCCGACGCTTCACTTCATGTTTACTGTATCGCTCTGACCTTCGTATTGACGATGAAACACAGAAATTGCATCGGAATTAAATACAAAAGGCACAATGCCGACTTAAGTACAAGAAAACTGACTCTTCTTACTGTCTATGTTTTGAACCAATCCTGTGACACTAGTTATAGATTCCGATGCTTCACTTCAGGTTCACTGTATCCGTCTGACATTCTTATTTACGATGAAACACAGAAATTCCATCGGCATTAAATACAAAGGGCACAATGCCGACTTAAGTACAATAAAACTTACTCTTCTTACTGTCTATGTTTTGAACCATTCCTGTGACACTAGTTATAGGTTCCGATACTTCACTTCAGGTTTACTGTATACCTCTGACGTTCTTATTGACGATGAAACACAGAATTTGCATCGGAATTAAATACAAAAGGCACAATCCCGACTTAAGTACAACAAAACTGACTCTTCTTACTGTCTATGTTTTGAACCATTCCTGTGACACTAGTTACAGATTCCGATGCTTCACTTCAGGTTTACTGTATCCCTCTGACCTTCTTATTGACGATGAAACACAGAAATTGCATCGAAATTAAATACAAAAGGCACAATGCTGATTTAAATACAAGAAAACTGACTCTTCTTACTGTGTATGCTTTGAACCATTCATGTGACACTAATTATAGATTCCGTTGCTTCACTTCAGGTTTACTGTATCCCTCTGACCTTCTTATTGACGATGAAACACAGAAATTGCATCGGAATTAAATTCAAAAGGCACAATGCTGACTTCAGTACAAGTAAACTGACTCTTCTTACTGTCTATGTTTAAACCGTTCCTGCGACACTAGTTATAGATTCCGATGCTTCACTTCAGGTTTACTGTATGCCTCTGACCTTCTTAGTGACGATGAATCACAGAAATTGCATCGGAATTAAATACAAAAGGCACAATGCCGACTTAAGTACAAGAAAACTGACTTCTCTTTCTGTCTATGGTTTGAACCATTCCTGTGAGACTAGTTATAGATTCCGATGCTTCACGTCAGGTTTACTGTATCCCTCTGACCTTCTTATTGACGAAGGAACACAGAAATTGCATCGGAATTAAATACAAAAGGCACAATGCCGACTTAAGTACAAGAAAACTGACTCTTCTTACTGTCTATGTTTTGAACCAATCCTGTGACACTAGTTATAGATTCCGATGCTTCACTTCAGGTTCACTGTATCCCTCTGACCTTCGTATTGACGATGAAACACAGAAATTGCATCGAAATTAAATACAAATGGCACAATGCTGATTTAAATACAAGAAAACTGACTCTTCCTACTGTCTATGCTTTGAACCATTCATGTGACACTAATTATAGATTCCGTTGCTTCACTTCAGGTTTACCGTATCCCTCTGACCTTCTTATTGACGATGAAACACAGAAATTGCATCGGAATTATATACAAAAGGCACAATGCCCACTTAAGTACAAGTAAACTGACTCTTCTTTCTGGCTGTGATTTGAACCATTCCTGTGACACAAGTTATAGATTCTGGTGCTTCACTTCAGTTTCACTGTATCCCTCTGACCTTCTTATTGACGATGAAACACTGAAATTCCATCGGTATTAAATAGAAAAGGCACAATGCTGACTTAAGTACAAGTAAACTGACTCTTCTTACTGTCTATGTTTAAACCGTTCCTGTGACACTAGTTATTGATTAAGATGCTTCACTTCAGGATTACTGTATTCCTCTGACCTTCTTATTGACGATGATTCACAGAAATTGCATCGGAATTAAATACAAAAGGCACAATGCCGACTTAAGTACAAGAAAACTGACTTTTCTTACTGTCTATGTTTTGAACCATTCCTGTGACACTACTTATAGATTCCGATGCTTCCCTTCAGGTTTACTGTATCCCTCTGACCTTCTTATTGACGATGAAACACAGAAATTGCATCGGAATTAAATACAAAAGGCACAATGCCGACTTATGTACAAGATAACTGACACTTCTTACTGTCTATGTTTTGAACCATTCCAGTGACACTAGTTATAGATTCCGATGCTTTACTTCAGGTTTAATGTATTCCTCTGACCTTCTTATAGACGATGAAACACAGAAATTGCATCGGAATTAAATACAAAATGCACAATGCCGACTTAAGTACAAGAAAACTGACTCTTCTTACTGTCTATGGTTTGAACCATTAGTGTGACACTTGTTATAGATTCCGATGTTTCACTTCAGGTTCACTGTATCCCTCTGACCATCTTATTGACGATGAAACACTGAAATTGCATCGGAATTAAATACAAACGGCACAATGCCGACTTAAGTACAAGAAAACTGACTCTTCTTACTGTCTATGTTTGAACCATTCCTGTGACACTAGTTATAGAATCCGATTCTTCACTTCAGGTTTACTGTATGCCTCTGACCTTCTTATTGACGATGAAACACAGAAATTGCATCGGAATTAAATACAAAAGGCACAATGCCGACTTAAGTACAAGAAAACTGACTCCTCTTACTGTCTATGTTTTGAACCATTCCTGTGACACCAGTTATAGATTCTGATGCTTCACTTCATGTTTACTGTATCCCTCTGACCTTCGTATTGACGATGAAACACAGAAATTGCATCGGAATTAAATACAAAAGGCACAATGTCGACTTAAGTACAAGAAAACTGACTCTTCTTACTCTCTATGCTTTGAACCAATCCTGTGACACTAGTTATAGATTCCGATGCTTCACTTCAGGATCACTGTATCCCTCTGACCTTCTTATTGACGATGAAACACTGATATTCCATCGGAATTAAATACAAAAGGCACAATGCCGACTTAAGTACAATGAAACTGACTCTTCTTACTGTCTATGTTATGAACCATTCCTGTTACACTAGTTATAGATTCTGATGCTTCACTTCAGGTTTACTGTATACCTGTGACCTTCTTATTGACGATGAAACACAGAATTTGCATCGGAATTAAATACAAAAGGCATAATCCCGACTTAAGTACAAGAAAACTGACTCTTCTTGGTGGCTATGTTTTGAACTTTTCCTGTGACACTAGTTATAGATTCCGTTGCTTTACTTCAGGTTTACTGTATCCCTCTGACTTCCTATTGACGATGAAACACAGAATTTGCATCGGAATTAAATACAAAAGGCACAATGCCGACATAAGTACAAGAAAACTGACTCCTCTTACTGTCTATGTTTTGAACCATTCCTGTGACACTAGTTATGGATACCGATGCTTCATATCAGGTTTACTCTAGCCCTCTGACCTTGTTATTGACGATGAAACACAGAAAATGCATCGAAATTAAATACAAAAGGCACAATGCTGATTTAAATACAGGAAAACTGACTCTGCTTACTTTCTATGATTTGAACCATTCATGTGACACTAATTATAGATTCCAATGCTTCACTTCAGGTTTACTGTATTCCTCTGTCCATCTTATTGACGATGAAACACAGAAATTGCATCGAAATTAAATACAAAAGGCACAATGCAGATTTAAATACATTAAAAACTGACTCTTCTTACTGTCTATGTTTTGAACCATTCATGTGACACTAATTATAGATTCCGATGCTTCACTTCAGGTTTACTGTATCCCTCTGACCTTCTTATTGGCGACGAAACACAGAAATTGCATCGGAATTACATACAAAAGGCTCAATGCTGATTTAAACACAAGAAAACTGACTCTTCCTACTGTCTATGCTTTGAACCATTCATGTGACACTAATTATAGATTCTGTTGCTTCACTTCAGGTCTACTGTATCACTCTGACCTTCTTAATCACGATGAATCACAGAAATTGCATCGGAATTAAACACAAAAGGCACAAAGCCGACTTAAGTACAAGTAAACTGACTCTTCATACTGTCTATGTTTAAACCGATCCTGCGACACTAGTTATAGATTCTGATGCTTCACTTCTGGTTTACTGTGTGCCTCTGACCTTCTTATTGACGATGAATCACAGAAATTGCATCGGAATTAAAAACAAAAGGCACAATGCCGACATAAGTACAAGAAAACTGACTTCTATTATTGTCTATGCTTTGAACCATTCCTGTGACACTACTTATAGATTCCGATGCATCACTTCAGGTTTACTGTATCCCTCTGACCTTCTTATTGACGATGAAACACAGAAATTGCATCGGAATTAAATACAAAAGGCACAATGCCGACTTATGTACAAGAAAACTGACTCTTCTTACTGTCTATGTTTTGATCCATTCATGTGAAACTCATTATAGATTCCGATGCTTTACTTCAGGTTTACTGTATCCCTCTGACCTTCTTATTGACGATGAAACACAGAAATTGCTTCGGAATTAAATACAAAAGGCACAATGCCGGCTTAAGTACAAGATAACAGACACTTCTTACTGTCTATGTTTTGAACCATTTCAGTGACACTAGTTATAGATTCCGATGCTTCACTTCAGGTTTACTGTATCCCTCTGACCTTCTTCTTGACGATGAAACACAGAAATTGCATCGGAATTAAATACAAAATGCACAATGCCGACATAGGTGCAAGAAAACTGACTCTTCTTACTGTCTATGATTTGAACCATTCATGTGACACTAGTAATAGATTCCGATGCTTCACTGCAGGTTTACTGTATCCCTCTGACCTTCTTATTGACGATGAAACACAGAAATTGCATCGGAATTAAATACAAGATGCACAATACCGACATAAGTACAAGATGAATGACTCTTCTTACTGTCTATGCTTTGAACAATTCATGTGACACTAGTTATAGATTCCGATGCTTCACTTCAGGTTTACCGTACCCCTCCGACCTTCTTATTGACGATGAAACACAGAAATTGCATCGGATTAAAAACAAAAGGCACAATGCCGACTTAAGTACAAGAAAACTGACTCTTCTTACTGTCTATGTTTTGAACCATTCCTGTGACACTAGTTATGGATTCCGATGCTTCACTTCAGGTTTACTGTATACCTTTGACCTCCTATTGACGATGAAACCCAGAATTTGCATCCGAATTAAATACAAAAGGCACAATGCCGACTTAAGTACAAGAAAACTGACTATTCTTACAGTCTATGTTTTGAACCATTCCTGCGACACTAGATATACATTCCGATGCTTCACCTCAAGTATACTGTATCCCTCTGACCTTCTTATTGACGATGAAACACAGAAATTGCATCGAAATTATATACAAAAGGCACAATGCTGATTTAAATACAAGAAAACTGACTCCTCTTACTGTCTATGTTTTGAACCATTCATGTGACACTATTTATAGATTCCGATGCTTCACTTCAGGGTTTACTGTATCCCTCTGACCTTCTTATTGACGATGAAAACACAGAAATTGCATCGGAATTACATACAAAAGGCACAATGCCGAACTAAGTACAAGAAAACTGACTCTTCTTACTGTCTATGTTTGAACCATTCCTGTGACCTAGTTATAGAATCCGATTCTTCACTTCAGGTTTACTGTATGCCCTCTGACCTTCTTATTGACGATGAAACACAGAAATTGCATCGGAATTAAATACAAAAGGCACAATGACGACTTAAGTACAAGAAAACTGACTCCTCTTACTGTCTATGTTTTGAACCATTCCTGTGACACCAGTTATAGATTCTGATGCTTCACTTCATGTTTACTGTATCCCTCTGACCTTCGTATTGACGATGAAACACAGAAATTGCATCGGAATTAAATACAAAAGGCACAATGCGACTTAAGTACAAGAAAACTGACTCTTCTTACTCTCTATGCTTTGAACCAATCCTGTGACAGTAGTTTAAGATTCCGATGCTTCACTTCACGATCACTGTATCCCTCTGACCTTCTTATTGACGATGAAACACTGATATTCCATCGGAATTAAATACAAAAGGCACAATGCCGACGTAAGTACAATGAAACTGACTCTTCTTACTGTCTATGTTATGAACCATTCCTGTTACACTAGTTATAGATTCTGATGCTTCACTTCAGGTTTACTGTATACCTGTGACCTTCTTATTGACGATGAACACAGAATTTGCATCGGAATTAAATACAAAAGGCATAATCCCGACTTAGTACAAGAAAACTGACTCTTCTTGGTGGCTATGTTTTGAACTTTTTCCTGTGACACTAGTTAATAGATTCCGTTGCTTTACTTCAGGTTTACTGTTATCCCTCTGACTTCCTATTGGACGATGAAACACAGAATTTGCATCGGAATTAAATACAAAAGGCACAATGCCGACATAAGTACAAGAAAACTGACTTCTTCTTACTGTCTATGTTTTGAACCATTCCTGTGACACTAGTTATGGATACCGATGCTTCATATCAGGTTTACTCTAGCCCTCTGACCTTCTTATTGACGATGAAACACAGAAAATGCATCGAAATTAAATACAAAAGGCACAATGCTGATTTAAATACAGGAAAACTGACTCTGCTTACTTTCTACGATTTGAACCATTCATGTGACACTAATTATAGATTCCAATGCTTCACTTCAGGTTTACTGTATTCCTCTGACCATCTTATTGACGATGAAACACAGGATTTGCATCGAAATTAAATACAAAAGGCACAATGCAGATTTAAATACATAAAAACTGACTCTTCTTACTGTCTATGTTTTGAACCATTCATGTGACACTAATTATAGATTCCGATGCTTCACTTCAGGTTTACTGTATCCCTCTGACCTTCTTATTTGGCGACGAAACACAGAAATTGCATCGGAATTACATACAAATGGCTGAATGCTCGATTTAACACAAGAAAAACTGACTCTTCCTACTGTCTATGCTTTGAACCATTCATGTGACACTAATTATAGATTCCGTTGCTTCACTTCAGGTCTACTGTATCACTCTGACCTGCTTAATCACGATGAATCACAGAAATTGCATCAGAATTAAAACACAAAAGGCACAAAGCCGACTTAAGTACAAGTAAACTGACTCTTCTTACTGTCTATGTTTAAACCGATCCTGCGACACTAGTTATAGATTCTGATGCTTCACTTCTGGTTTAACTGTGTGCCTCTGACCTTCTTATTGACGATGAATCACAGAAATGCATCGGAATTAAAAACAAAAGGCACAATGCCGACATAAAGTACAAGAAAACTGACTTCTATTACTGTCTATGCTTTGAACCATTCCTGTGACACTACTTATAGATTCCGATGCATCACTTCAGGTTTACTGTATCCCTCTGACCTTCTTATTGACGATGAAACACTGAAATTGCATCGGAATTAAATACAAAGGCACAATGCCGACTTATGTACAAGAAAACTGACTCTTCTTACTGTCTATGTTTTGATCCAATCATCGTGAAACTATTATAGATTCCGATGCTTTTACTTCAGGTTTACTGTATCCTCTGACCTTCTTATTGACGATGAAACACAGAAATTGCTTCGGAATTAAATACAAAAGGCACAATGCCGGCTTAAGTACAAGATAACAGACACTTCTTACTGTCTATGTTTTGAACCATTTCAGTGACACTAGTTATAGATTCCGATGCTTCACTTCAGGTTTACTGTTTCCCTCTGACCTTCTTCTTGACGATGAAACACAGAAATTGCATCGGAATTAAATATAAAATGCACAATGCCGACATAGGTGCAAGAAAACTGACTCTTCTTACTGTCTATGATTTGAACCATTCATGTGACACTAGTAATAGATTCCGATGCTTCACTGCAGGTTTACTGTATCCCTCTGACCTTCTTATTGACGATGAAACACAGAAATTGCATCGGAATTAAATACAAGATGCACAATACCGACATAAGTACAAGATGAATGACTCTTCTTACTGTCTATGCTTTGAACAATTCATGTGACACTAGTTATAGATTCCGATGCTTCACTTCAGGTTTACCGTACCCCTCCGACCTTCTTATTGACGATGAAACACAGAAATTGCATCGGATTAAAAACAAAAGGCACAATGCCGACTTAAGTACAAGAAAACTGACTCTTCTTACTGTCTATGTTTTGGACCATTCCTGTGACACTAGTTATGGATTCCGATGCTTCACTTCAGGTTTACTGTCTACCTTTGACCTCCTATTGACGATGAAACCCAGAATTTGTATCCGAATTAAATACAAAAGGCACAATGCCGACTTAAGTACAAGAAAACTGACTATTCTTACAGTCTATGTTTTGAACCATTCCTGCGACACTAGATATAGATTCCGATGCTTCACCTCAAGTATACTGTATCCCGCTGACCTTCTTATTGACGATGAAACACAGAAATTGCATCGAAATTAAATACAAAAGGCACAATGCTGATTTAAATAGAAGAAAACTGACTCCTCTTACTGTCTGTGTTTTGAACCATTCATGTGAAACTATTTATAGATTCCGATGCTTCACTTCAGGTTTACTGTATCCCTCTGACCTTCTTATTGACGATGAAACACAGAAATTGCATCGGAAATACATACAAAAGGCACAATGCCGAACTAAGTACAGGAAAAGTGACTCTTCTTACTGTCTATGATTTGAACCATTCCTGTGACACTAGTTATAGTTTCCGATGCTTCACTTCAGGTTTACTGTATTCCTCTGACCTTCTTATTGACGATGAAACACAGAAATTGCATCGGAATTAAATACAAAAAGCACAATGCCGAACTAAGTACAGGAAAACTGACTCTTCCTACTGTCTATGATTTGAACCATTCCTGTGACACTAGTTATACATTCCGATGCTTTACTTCAGGTTTACTGTATTCCTCTGACCTTCTTATTGACGATGAAACACTGAAATAGCATCGGAATTAAATACAAAATGCTCAATGCCGACTTAAGTACAAGAAAACTGACTCTTCTTACTGTCTATGGTTTGAACCATTAGTGTGACACTAGTTATAGATTCCGATGCTTCACTTCAGGTTCACTGAATCCCTCTGACCATCTTATTGACGATGAAACACTGAAATTGCATCGGAATTAAATACAAACGGCACAATGCCGACTTAAGTACAACAACACTGATCTTACTGTCTATGTTTGAACCATTCCTGTGACACTAGTTATAGAATCCGATGCTTCACTTCAGGTTTACTGTATGCCTCTGACCTTCATATTGACGATGAAACACAGAAATTGCATCGAAATTAAATACAAAAGGCACAATTAACACTTAAGTACAAGAAAACTGACTCTTCTTACTGTCTATGTTTTGAACCATTCCTGTGACACCAGTTATAGATTCTGATGCTTCACTTCATGTTTCCTGTATCCCTCTGACTTTCGTATTCACGATGAAACACAGAAATTGCATGGGAATTAAATACAAAAGGCACAATGCCGACTTATGTACAAGAAACTGACTCTTCTTACTGTCTATGCTTTGAACCAATCCTGTGACACTAGTTATAGATTCTGATGCTTCACTTCACGATCACTGTATCCCTCTGACCTTCTTATTGACGATGAAACACAGAAATTGCATCGGAATAAAATAAAAAAGGCACAATGCCGACTTAAGTACAAGAAAACTGACTCTTCTTACTGTCTATGTTTTGAACCATTCATGTGACACTAGTAATAGATTCCGATGCTTCACTTCAGGTTTACTGTATCCCTCTGACCTTCTTGTTGAAGATGAAACACAAAAATTGCATCGGAATTAAATACAAAAGGCATAATCCCAACTTAAGTACAAGAAAACTGACTCTTCTTACTGTCTATGTTTGAACCATTCCTGTGACACTAGTTAAAGAATCCGATGCTTCACTTCATGTTTCCTGTATCCCTCTGACTTTCGTATTCACGATGAAACACAGAAATTGCATGGGAATTAAATACAAAAGGCACAATGCCGACTTACGTACAAGAAAACTGACTCTTCTTACTGTCTATGCTTTGAACCAATCCTGTGACACTAGTTATAGATTCCGATGCTTCACTTCAGGATCACTGTATCCCTCTGACCTTCTTATTGACGATGAAACACTGAAATTGCATCGGAATTAGATACAAAAGGCACAATGCCGACTTAAGTACAATAAAACTGACTCTTCTTACTGTCTATGTTTTGAACCATTCCTGTTACACTAGTTATAGATTCTGACGCTTCACTTCAATTTTACTGTATACCTGTGACCATCTTATTGACGATGAAACACTGAATTTGCATCGGAATTAAATACAAAAGGCATAATCCCGACTTAAGTACAAGAAAACTGACTCTTCTTACCGTCTATGTTTGAACCATTCCTATGACACTAGTTATGGATTCCGATGCTTCACTTCATGTTTACTGTATCCCTCTGACCTTCTTATTGACGATGAAACACAGAAATTGCATCGGAATTAAATACAAAATACACAATGCCGACTTAAGTACAAGAAAACTGACCCTTCTTACTGTCTATGTTTTGAACCATTCCTGTGACACTAGTTATAGATTCCGATGCTTCACTTCAGGTTTACTGTATTCCTCTGACCTTCTTATTGACGATGAAACACAGAAATTGCATCGGAATTAAATACAAAAGGCACAATGCCGACTTAAGTACAAGAAAACTGACTCTTCTCACTGGCTATGTTTTGAACCTTTCCTGTGACACTAGTTATAGATTCCGATGCTTACCTTCAGGTTTACTGTATCCCTCTGACCTTCAATTGACGATGAAACACAGAATTTGCATCGGAATTAAATACAAAAGGCACAATGCCTACATAAGTACAAGAAAACTGACTCATCTTACTGTCTATGTTTTGAACCATTCCTGTGACACTAGTTATAGAGTCCGATGCTTCACTTCATGTTTACTGTATCCCTCTGACCATCTTATTGACGATGAAACACAGAAATTGCATCGAAATTAAATACAAAAGGCACAATGCAAATTTAAATACAATAAAACTGACTCTTCTTACTGTCTATGTTTGATCCATTCATGTGACACTAATTATAGATTCCGATGCTTCACTTCAGGTTTACTGTATACCTTTGACCTCCTGTTGACGATGAAACACAGAATTTGCATCGGAATTAAATACAAAAGGCACAATGCCGACTTAAATACAAGAAAACTGACTCTTCTTACTGTCTATGTTTGGAACCATTCATGTGACACTAGTTATAGATTCCGATCCTTCACTGCAGGTTTACTGTATCCCTCTGACCTTCTTATTGACGATGAAACACAGAAATTGCATCGGAATTAAATACAAGAGGCACAATGATGACATAAGTAGAAGATACTGACTCTTCTTACTGTCTATGATTGAACAATTCCTGTGACACTAGTTATAGATTCCGATGCTTCACTTCAGGTTTACCGTATCCCTCCGACCTTCTTATTGACGATGAAACACAGAAATTGCATCGGATTAAATACAAAAGGCACAATGCCGACATAAGTACAAGAAAACTGACTCTTCTTTCTGTCTATGTTTTGAACCATTCCTGTGACACTAGTTATAGATTCCGATGCTTCACTTCAGGTTTACTGTATACCTTTGACCTCCTGTTGACGATGAAACACAGAATTTGCATCGGAATTAAATACAAAAGGCACAATGCCGACTTAAGTACAAGAAAACTGACTCTTCTTACTGTCTATGTTTAAACTGTTCCTGCGACACTAGTTATAGATTCCGATGCTTCACTTCAGGTTTACTGTATGCCTCTGACCTTCTTAATGACGATGAATCACAGAAATTGCATCGGAATTAAATACAAAAGGCACAATGCCGACTAAAGTACAAGATAACTGACTTTTCTTACTGTCTATGTTTTGAACCATTCCTGTGACACTAGTTATAGATTCCGATGATTCACTTCAGGTTTACTGTATCCCTCTGACCTTCTTATTGGCGATGAAACACAGAAATTGCATCGGAATTAAATACAAAAGGCACAATGCCGACTTATGTACAAGAAAACTTACTCTTCTTACTGTCTATGCTTTGATCCATTCATGTGAAATTCATTATGGATTCCGATGCTTTACTTCAGGTTTACTGTATCCCTGTGACCTTCTTATTGACGATGAAACACAGAAATTGCTTCGGAATTAAATACAAAAAGCACAATGCCGACTTAAGTACAAGATAACTGACACTTCTTACTGTCTATGTTTTGAACCATTCCAGTGACACTAGTTATAGATTCCGATGCTTCACTTCAGGTTTACTGTATCCCTCTAACCTTCTTATTGACGATGAAACACAGAAATTGCATCGGAATTAAATACAAAAGGCACAATGCCGACATAGGTACAAGAAAACTGACTCTTCTTACTGTCTATGCTTTGAACCATTCATGTGACACTAGTTATAGATTCCGATGCTTCACTGCTGGTTTACTGTATCCCTCTCACCTTCTTATTGACGATGAAACACAGAAATTGCATCGGAATTAAATACAAGAGGCACAATGACGACATAAGTACAAGATAACTGACTCTTCTTACTGTCTATACTTTGAACAATTCCTGTGACACTAGTTATAGATTCCGATGCTTCACTTCAGGTTTACCGTATCCCTCCGACCTTCTTATTGACGATGAAACACAGAAATTGCATCGGATAAAATACAAACGGCACAATGCCGACTTAAGTACAAGAAAACTGACTCTTCTTACTGTCTATGCTTTGAACCATTCCTGTGACACTAGTTATAGATTCTGATGCTTCACTTCAGGTTTACTGTATCCCTCTGACCATCTTATTGACGATGAAACACAGAAATAGCATCGGAATAAAATACAAAAGGCACAATGCCGACTTAAGTACAAGAAAACTGACTCTTCTTACTGTCTATGTTTTAAACCATTCATGTGACACTAGTTATAAATTCCGATGCTTCACTTCAGGTTTACTGTATCCCTCTGACCTTCGTATTGACGAAGGAACACAGAAATTGCATCGAAATTAAATACAAAAGGCACAATGCCGACTTAAGTACAAGAAAACTGACTCCTCTTACTGTCTACGTTTTGAACCATTCCTATGACACCAGTTATACATTCCGACGCTTCACTTCATGTTTACTGTATCCCTCTGACCTTCTTATTGACGAAGGAACACAGAAATTGCATCGACATTAAATACAAAAGGCACAATGCCGACTTTAGTACAAGAAAACTGACTCTTCTTACTGTCTATGTTTTGAACCATTCCTGTGGCACTAGTTACAGTTTCCGATGCTTCACTTCAGGTTTACTGTATCCCTCTGACCTTCTTATAGACGATGAAACACAGAAATTGGATCGAAATAAAATACAAAAGGCACAATGTTTATTTAAATACAAGAAAACTGACTCTTCCTACTGTCTATGCTTTGAACCATTCATGTGACACTAATTATAGATTCCGTTGCTTCACTTCAGGTTTACTGGATCCCTCTGACCTTCTTATTGACGATGAAACACAGAAATTGCATCGGAATTAAATTCAAAAGGCACAATGCCGACTTAAGTACAAGAAAACTGACTCTTCTTACTGTCTATGATTTGAACCATTCCTGTGACACTAGTTATAGATTCCGATGCTTCACTTCAGGTTTACTGTATTCCTCTGACCTTCTTATTGACGATGAAACACAAAAAATTGCATAGGAATTAAATACAAAAGGCACAATGCCGACTTAAGTACAAGAAAACTGACTCTTCTTACTGGCTATGATTTGAACCATTCCTGTGACACTAGTTATAGATTCTGATGCTTCACTTCAGGTTTATTGTATGCCACTGACCTTCTTATTGACGATGAATCACAGAAATTGCATCGGAATTAAATACAAAAGGCACAATGCCGACATAAGTACAAGATTACTGACTTTTCTTACTGTCTGTGTTTGAACCATTCCTGTGACACTAGTTATAAATTCCGATGCTTCACTTCAGGTTACTGTATCCCTCTGACCTTCGTATTGACGAAGGAACACAGAAATTGCATCGAAATTAAATACAAAAGGCACAATGCCGACTTAAGTACAAGAAAACTGACTCCTCTTACTGTCTACGTTTTGAACCATTCCTATGACACCAGTTATACATTCCGACGCTTCACTTCATGTTTACTGTATCCCTCTGACCTTCTTATTGACGAAGGAACACAGAAATTGCATCGACATTAAATACAAAAGGCACAATGCCGACTTAAGTACAAGAAAACTGACTCTTCTTACTGTCTATGTTTTGAACCATTCCTGTGGCACTAGTTACAGTTTCCGATGCTTCACTTCAGGTTTACTGTATCCCTCTGACCTTCTTATAGACGATGAAACACAGAAATTGGATCGAAATAAAATACAAAAGGCACAATGTTTATTTAAATACAAGAAAACTGACTCTTCCTACTGTCTATGCTTTGAACCATTCATGTGACACTAATTATAGATTCCGTTGCTTCACTTCAGGTTTACTGGATCCCTCTGACCTTCTTATTGACGATGAAACACAGAAATTGCATCGGAATTAAATTCATAAGGCACAATGCCGACTTAAGTACAAGAAAACTGACTCTTCTTACTGTCTATGATTTGAACCATTCCTGTGACACTAGTTATAGATTCCGATGCTTCACTTCAGGTTTACTGTATTCCTCTGACCTTCTTATTGACGATGAAACACAAAAAATTGCATAGGAATTAAATACAAAAGGCACAATGCCGACTTAAGTACAAGAAAACTGACTCTTCTTACTGGCTATGATTTGAACCATTCCTGTGACACTAGTTATAGATTCTGATGCTTCACTTCAGGTTTATTGTATGCCACTGACCTTCTTATTGACGATGAATCACAGAAATTGCATCGGAATTAAATACAAAAGGCACAATGCCGACATAAGTACAAGATTACTGACTTTTCTTACTGTCTGTGTTTGAACCATTCCTGTGACACTAGTTATAGATTCCGATGCTTCACTTCAGGTTTACTGTATCACTCTGACCTTCTTATTGACGATGAAACACAGAAATTGCATCGGAATTAAATACAAAAGGCACAATGCCGTCTTATGTACAAGTAAACTGACTCTTCTTACAGTCTATGTTTTGATCCATTCATGTGAATCTCATTATAGATTCCGATGCTTTACTTCAGGTTTACTGTATACCTCTGACCTTCTTATTGACGATGAAACACAGAAATTGCTTCGGAATTAAATACAAAAGGCACAATGCCGACTTAAGTACAAGATAACTGACACTTCTTGCTGTCTATGTTTTGAACCATTCCAGTGACACTAGTTATAGATTCCGATGCTTCACTTCAGGTTTACTGTATCCCTCTGACCTCCGTATTGACGATGAAACACAGAAATCGCATCGGAATTAAATACAAAAGGCACAATGCCGACATAGGTACAAGAAAACTGACTCTTCTTACTGTCTATGATTTGAACCATTCCTGTGAAACTAGTTATAGATTCCGATGCTTCACTTCAGGTTTACTGTATACCTTTGACCTCCTATTGATGATGAAACACAGAATTTGCATCGGAATTAAACACAAAAGGCACAATGCCGACTTAAGTACAAGAAGACTGACTCTTCTTACTGTCTATGTTTTGGACCATTCCTGTGACACTATATATAGATTCCGATGCTTTACTTCAAGTATACTGTATCCCTCTGACCTTCTTATTGACGATGAAACACAGAAATTGCATCGAAATTAAATACAAAAGGCACAAAGCTGATTTAAATACAAGAAAACTGCCTCTTCTTACTGTCTATGTTTTGAACCATTCATGTGACACTAATTATAGATTCCGATGCTTCACTTCAGGTTTACTGTATCCCTCTGACCTTCTTATTGACGATGAAACACAGAAATTGCATCGGAATTAAATACAAAAGGCACAATGCCGAACTAAGTACAGGAAAATTGACTCTTCTTACGGTCTATGATTTGAACCATTCCTGTGACACCAGTTATAGATTCCGATGCTTCACTTCAGGTTTACTGTTTTCCTCTGACCTTCTTATTGACGATGAAACACAGAAATGTCATCGGAATTAAATACAAAATGCACAATGCCGACTTAAGTACAAGAAAACTGACTCTTCTTACTGTCTATGGTTTGATCCATTAGTGTGACACTAGTTATAGATTTCGATGCTTCACTTCAGGTTCACTGTATCCCTCTGACCATCTTATTGACGACGAAACACTGAAATTGCATCGGAATTAAATACAAACGGCACAATGCCGACTTAAGTACAAGAAAACTGACTCCTCTTACTGTCTATGCTCTGAACCATTCCTGTGACACCAGTTATAGATTCTGATGCTACACTTCATGTTTACTGTATCCCTCTGACCTTCGTATTGACGATGAAACACAGAAATTGCATCGGAATTAAACACAAAAGGCACAATGCCGACTTAAGTACAAGAAAACTGACTCTTCTTACTGTCTATGCTTTGAACCAATCCTGTGACACTAGTTATAGATTCCGATGCTTCACTTCAGGATCACTGTATCCCTCTGACGTTCTTATTGACGATGAAACACTGAAATTCCATCGGAATAAATACAAAAGGCACAATGCCGACTTAAGTACAATAAAACTGACTCTTCTTATTGTCTATGTTTTGAACCATTCCTGTGACACTAGTTATAGATTCTGATGCTTCACTTCAGGTTTACTGTATACCTCTGACCTTCTTATTGACGATGAAACACAGAATTTGCATCGGAATTAAATACAAAAGGCATAATCCCGACTTAAGTACAAGAAAACTGACTCTTCTTACTGTCTATGTTTTGAACCATTCCTATGACACTTGTTGTGGATTTCGATGCTTCACTTCAGGTTTACTGTATCCCTCTGACCTTCTTATATACGATGAAACACAGAAAATGCATCGAAATTGAATACAAAAGGCACAATGCTGATTTAAATACAGGAAAACGGACTCTTCTTACTGTCTATGATTTGAACCATTCATGTGACACTAGTTATAGATTGCGATGCTTCACTTCAGGTTTACTGTATCCCTCTGACCTTCTTATTCACGATGAAACACAGAAATTGCATCGGAATTAAATACAAAATTCACAATGCCGACTTAAGTACAAGAAAACTGACTCTTCTTACTGTCTATGTTTTGAACCATTCCTGTGACACTAGTTATAGATTCCGATGCTTCACTTCAGGTTTACTGTATTCCTCTGACCTTCTTATTGACGATGAAACACAGAAATTGCATCGGAATTAAATACAAAAGGCACAATGCCGACTTAAGTACAAGAACACTGATTCTTCTTTCTGGCTATGTTTTGAACCTTTCCTCTGACACTAGTTATAGATTCCGATGCTTTACTTCAGGTTTACTGTATCCCTCTGACCTCCTATTGACGATGAAACACAGAAATTGCATCGGAATTAAATACAAAAGGCACAATGCCGACTTAAGTACCAGAAAACTGACTCTTCTTACTGTGTATGTTTGAAAAATTCATGTGACACTAGTTATAGATTCCGATGCTTCACTTCAGGTTTACTGTATGCCTCTGACCTTCTTATTGACGATGAAACACAGAAATTGCATCGGAATTAAAAACAAAAGGCACAATGCCGAATATGTACAAGAAAACTGACTCTTCTTACTGTCTATGTTTGATCCATTCATGTGAAACTCAATATAGATTCCGATGCTTTACTTCAGGTTTACTGTATCCCTCTGACCTTCTTATTGACGATGAAACACAGAAATTGCTTCGGAATTAAATACAAAAGGCACAATGCCGTCTTAAGTACAAGATAACTGACACTTCTTACTGTCTATGTTTTGAACCATTCCAGTGACACTAGTTATAGATTCCGATGCTTCACTTCAGGTTTACTGTATCCCTCTGACCTTCTTATTGACGATGAAACACAGAAATTGCATCGGAATTAAATACAAAAGGCACAATGCCGACATAGGTACAAGGAAAACTGACTCTTCTTACTGTCTATGTTTTGAACCAGTCATGTGACACTAGTTATAGATTCCGATCCTTCACTGCTGGTTTACTGTATCCCTCTGACCTTCTTATTGACGATGAAACACAGAAATTGCATCGGAATTAAATACAAGAGGCACAATGCCGACATAAGTTAAAGATAAGTGACTCTTCTTACTGTATAAGCTTTGAACAATTCCTGTGACACTAGTTATAGATTCCGATGTTTCACTTCAGGTTTACCGTATCCCTCCGACCTTCTTATTGACGTTGAAACACAGAAATTGCATCGGATTAAATACAAAAGGCACAATGCCGACTTAAGTAAAAGAAAACTGACTCTTCTTACTGTCTATGTTTTAAACCATTCCTGTGACACTAGTTATAGATTCGGATGCTTCACTTCAGGTTTACTGTATACCTTTGACCTCCTATTGACGATGAAACACAGAATTTGCATCGGAATTAAATACAAAAGGCACAATGCCGACTTAAGTACAAGAAAACTGTCTCTTCTTACTGTCTATGTTTGAACCATTCCTGTGACACTAATTATAGATTCCGATGCTTCACTTCCGGTTTACTGTATCCCGCTGACCATCTTATAGACGATGAAACACAGAAATTGCATCGGAATAGAATAAAAAAGGCACAATGCCGAATTAAGTACAAGAAAACTGACTCTTCTTACTGTCTATGTTTTGAACCATTCATGTGACACTAGTTATACATTCCGATGCTTCACTTCAGGTTTCCTGTATCCCTCTGACCTTCGTATTGACGATGAAACACAGAAATCGCATCGGAATTAAATACAAAAGGCACAATGCCGACATAGGTACAATAAAACTGACTCTTCTTACTGTCTATGTTTTGAACCATTCCTGTGACACTAGTTATAGATTCTGATGCTTCACTTCAGTTTCACTGTATCCCTCTGACCTCCTTATTGACGATGAAACACTGAAATTCCATCGGAATTATATAGAAATAGCACAATGCTGACTTATGTACAAGTAAACTGACTCTTCTTACTGTCTATGTTTAAACCGTTCCTGCGACACTAGTTATAGATTCTGATGCTTCACTTCAGGATAATTGTATGCCACTGACCTTCTTATTGACGATGAATCACAGAAATTGCATCGGAATTAAATACAAAAGGCACAATGCCGACATAAGTACAAGAAAACTGACTTTTCTTACTGTCTGTGTTTGAACCATTCCTGTGACACTAGTTATAGATTCCGATGCTTCACTTCAGGTTTACTGTATCCCACTGACCTTCTTATTGACGATGAAACACAGAAATTGCATCGGAATTAAATACAAAAGGCACAATGCCGTCTTATGTACAAGTCAACTGACTCTTCTTACTGTCTATGTTTTGATCATTCATGTGAAACTCATTATAGATTCCGGTGCTTTACTTCAGGTTTACTGTATACCTCTGACCTTCTTATTAACGATGAAACACAGAAATTGCTTCGGAATTAAATACAAAAGGCACAATGCCGACATAGGTACAAGAAAACTGACTCTTCTTACTGTCTATGTTTTGAACCATTCATGTGACACTAATTATAGATTCCGATGCTTCACTTCAGGTTTACTGTATCCCTCTGACCTTCTTATTGACGATGAAACACAGAAATTGCATCGGAATTACATACAAAAGGCACAATGCCGTACTAAGTACAGGAAAACTGACTCTTCTTTTGTCTATGATTTGAACCATTCCTGTGACACTAGTTATAGATTCCGATGCTTTACTTCAGGTTTACTGTATTCCTCTGACCTTCTTATTGACGATGAAACACAGAAATTGCATCGGAATTAAATACAAAAGGCACAATGCCGAACTAAGTACAAGAAAATTGACTCTTCTTACGGTCTATGATTTGAACCATTCCTGTGACACCAGTTATAGATTCCGATGCTTCACTTCAGGATCACTGTATCCCTCTGACCTTCTTATTGACGATGAAACACTGAAATTCCATCGGAATAAATACAAAATGCACAATTTCGACTTAAGTACAATAAAACTGACTCTTCTTATTGTCTATGTTTTGAACCATTCCTGTGACACTAGTTATAGATTCTGATGCTTTACTTCAGGTTTACTGTATACCTCTGACCTTCTTATTGACGATGAAACACAGAATTTGCATCGGAATTAAATACATATAGCATAATCCCGACTTAAGTACAAGAAAACTGACTCTTCTTACTGTCTATGTTTTGAACCTTTCCTATGACACTAGTTATGGATTTCGATGCTTCACTTCAGGTTTACTGTATCCCTCTGACCTTCTTATTGACGATGAAACACAGAAAATGCATCGAAATTGAATACAAAAGGCACAATGCTGATTTAAATACAGGAAAACTGACTCTTCTTACTGTCTATGATTTGAACCATTCATGTGACACTAGTTATAGATTGCGATGCTTCACTTCAGGTTTACTGTATCCCTCTGACCTTCTTATTCACGATGAAACACAGAAATTGCATCGGAATTAAATACAAAATTCACAATGCCGACTTAAGTACAAGAAAACTGACTCTTCTTACTGTCTATGTTTTGAACCATTCCTGTGACACTAGTTATAGATTCCGATGCTTCACTTCAGGTTTACTGTATTCCTCTGACCTTCTTATTGACGATGAAACACAGACATTGCATCGGAATTAAATACAAAAGGCACAATGCCGACTTAAGTGCAAGAAGACTGACTCTTCTTTCTGGCTATGTTTTGAACCTTTCCTCTGACACTAGTTATAGATTCCGATGCTTTACTTCAGGTTTACTGTATCCCTCTGACCTCCTATTGACGATGAAACACAGAAATTGCATCGGAATTAAATACAAAAGGCACAATGCCGACTTAAGTACAAGAAAACTGACTCTTCTTACTGTGTATGTTTGAACCATTCATGTGACACTAGTTATAGACTCCGATGCTTCACTTCAGGATTACTGTATGCCTCTGACCTTCTTATTGACGATGAAACACAGAAATTGCATCGGAATTAAAAAACAAAAGGCACAATGCCGAATATGTACAAGAAAAACTGACTCTTCTTACTGTCTATGTTTGATCCATTCATGTGAAACTCATTATAGATTTCCGATGCTTTTACTTCAGGTTTTACTGTATCCCTCTGACCTTCTTATTGACGATGAAAACACAGAAATTGCCTCGGAATTAAATACAAAAGGCACAATGCCGTCTTAAGTACAAGATAACTGACACTTCTTACTGTCTATGTTTTTGAACCATTCCAGTGACACTAGTTATAGATTCTGATGCTTCACTTCAGGTTTACTGTATCCCTCTGACCTTCTTATTGACGATGAAACACAGAAATTGCATCGGAATTAAATACTAAAGGCACAGTGCCGACATAGGTACAAGGAAAACTGACTCTTCTTACTGTCTATGTTTTTGAACCAGTCATGTGACACTAGTTATAGATTCCGATCCTTCACTGCTGGTTTACTGTATCCCTCTGACCTTATTATTGACGATGAAAACACAGAAATTGCATCGGAATTAAATACAAGAGGCACAATGCCGACATAAGTAAAAGATAAGTGACTCTTCTTACTGTATAAGCTTTGAACAATTCCTGTGACACTACTTATAGATTCCGATGTATCACTTCAGGTTTACCGTATCCCTCCGACCTTCTTATTGACGATGAAACACAGAAATTGCATCGGATTAGATACAAAAGGCACAATGCCGACTTAAGTACAAGAAAACTGACTCATCTTACTGTCTATGTTTTAAACCATTCCTGTGACACTAGTTATAGATTCCGATGCTTCACTTCAGGTTTACTGTATACCTTTGACCTCCTATTGACGATGAAACACAGAATTTGCATCGGAATTAAATACAAAAGGCACAATGCCGACTTAAGTACAAGAAAACTGTCTCTTCTTACTGTCTATGTTTGAACCATTCCTGTGACACTAGTTATAGATTCCGATGCTTCACTTCCGGTTTACTGTATCGCGCTGACCATCTTACAGACGATGAAACACAGAAATTGCATCGGAATAAAATAAAAAAGGCACAATGCCGACTTAAGTACAAGAAAACTGACTCTTCTTACTGTCTATGTTTTGAACCATTCATGTGACACTAGTTATACATTCCGATGCTTCACTTCAGGTTTCCTGTATCCCTCTGACCTTCGTATTGACGATGCAACACAGAAATTGCATCGGAATTAAATACAAAAATCACAATGCCGACTTAAGTACAAGAAAACTGACTCTTCTTACTGTCTATGCTTTGAACCAATCCTGTGGCACTAGTTACAGATTCCGATGCTTCACTTCAGGATCACTGTATCCCTCTGACCTTCTTATTGACGATGAAACACTGAAATTCCATCGGAATTAAATACAAAAGGCACAATGCCGATTTAAGTACAATAAAACTGACTCTTCTTACTGTCTATGTTTTTAACCATTCCTGTGACACTAGTTATAGATTCTGATGCTTCACTTCAGGTTTACTGTATACTTCTGACCTTCTTATGGACGATGAAACACAGAATTTGCATCGGAATTAAATACAAAAGGCATAATCCCGACTTAAGTACAAGAAAACTGACTCTTCTTACTGTCTATGTTTTGAACCATTCCTATGACACTAGTTATGGATTCCGATGCTTCACTTCAGATTTACTTTATCCCTCTGACCTTCTTATTGACGATGAAACACAGAAAATGCATCGAAATTAAATACGAAAGGCACAACGCTGATTTAAATACAAGAAAACTAACTCTTCTTACTGTCTATGATTTGAACCATTCATGTGACACTAGTTATAGATTCCGATGCTTCACTGCAGGTTTACAGTATCCCTCTGACCCTCTTATTGATGATGAAACACAGAAATTGCATCGGAATTAAATACAAGAGGCACAATGCCGACATAAGTACAAGATAACTGACTCTTCTTACTGTCTATGCTTTGAACAATTCCTGTGACACTAGTTATAGATTCCGATGCTTCACTTCAGGTTTACCGTATCCATCCGACCTTCTTATTGACGATGAAACACAGAAATTGCATCGGATTAAAAACAAAAGGCACAATGCCGACTTAAGTACAAGAAAACTGACTCTTCTTACTGTCTATGATTTGAACCATTCCTGTGACACTAGCTATAGATTCCGATGCTTCACTTCAGGTTTACTGTATACCTTTGACGTCCTGTTGATGATGAAACACAGAATTTGCATCGGAATTAAATACAAAAGGCACAATGCCGACTTAAGTACAAGAAGACTGACTCTTCTTACTGTCTATGTTTTGGACCTTTCCTGTGACACTATATATAGATTCCGATGCTTTACTTTAAGTATACTGTATCCCTCTGACCTTCTTATTGACGATGAAACACAGATATTGCATCGAAATTAAATACAAAATTCACAATGCTGATTTAAATACAAGAAAACTGACTCTTCTTACTGTCTATGTTTTGAACCATTCATGTGACACTAATTATAGATTCCGATGCTTCACTTCAGGTTTACTGTATCCCTCTGACCTTCTTATTGACGATGAAACACAGAAATTGCATCGGAATTACATACAAAAGGCACAATGCCGTACTAAGTACAGGAAAACTGACTCTTCTTTTGTCTATGATTTGAACCATTCCTGTGACACTAGTTATAGATTCTGATGCTTTACTTCAGGTTTACTGTATTCCTCTGACCTTCTTATTGACGATGAAACATAGAAATTGCATCGGAATTAAATACAAAAGGCACAATGCCGAACTAAGTACAGGAAAATTGACTCTTCTTACGGTCTATGATTTGAACCATTCCTGTGACACCAGTTATAGATTCCGATGCTTCACTTCAGGTTTACTGTTTTCCTCTGACCTTCTTATTGACGATGAAACACAGAAATTTCATCGGAATTAAATACAAAATGCACAATGCCGACTTAAGTACAAGAAAACTGACTCTTCTTACTGTCTATGGTTTGATCCATTAGTGTGACACTAGTTATAGATTTCGATGCTTCACTTCAGGTTCACTGTATCCCTCTGACCATCTTATTGACGATGAAACACTGAAATTGCATCGGAATTAAATACAAACGGCACAATGCCGACTTAAGTACAAGAAAACTGACTCCTCTTACTGTCTATGCTCTGAACCATTCCTGTGACACCAGTTATAGATTCTGATGCTACACTTCATGTTTACTGTATCCCTCTGACCTTCGTATTGACGATGAAACACAGAAATTGCATCGGAATTAAATACAAAAGGCACAATGCCGACTTAAGTACAAGAAAACTGACTCTTCTTACTGTCTATGCTTTGAACCAATCCTGTGACACTAGTTATTGATTCCGATGCTTCACTTCAGGATCACTGTATCCCTCTGACCTTCTAATTGACGATGAAACACTGAAATTCCATCGGAATAAATACAAAAGGCACAATGCCGACTTAAGTACAATAAAACTGACTCTTCTTATTGTCTATGTTTTGAACCATTCCTGTGACACTAGTTATAGATTCTGATGCTTCACTTCCGGTTTACTGTGTACCTCTGACCTTCTTATTGACGATGAAACACAGAATTTGCATCGGAATTAAATACAAAAGGCATAATCCCGACTTAAGTACAAGAAAACTGACTCTTCTTACTGTCTATGTTTTGAACCATTCCTATGACACTTGTTATGGATTTCGATGCTTCACTTCTAGTTTACTGTATCCCTCTGACCTTCTTATTGACGATGAAACACAGAAAATGCATCGAAATTGAATACAAAAGGCACAATGCTGATTTAAATACAGGAAAACTGACTCTTCTTACTGTCTATGATTTGAACCATTCATGTGACACTAGTTATAGATTGCGATGCTTCACTTCAGGTTTACTGTATCCCTCTGACCTTCTTATTCTCGATGAAACACAGAAATTGCATCGGAATTAAATACAAAATTCACAATGCCGACTTAAGTACAAGAAAACTGACTCTTCTTACTGTCTATGTTTTGAACCATTCCTGTGACACTAGTTATAGATTCCGATGCTTCACTTCAGGTTTACTGTATTCCTCTGACCTTCTTATTGACGATGAAACACAGAAATTGCATCGGAATTAAATACAAAAGGCACAATGCCGACTTAAGTACAAGAACACTGACTCTTCTTTCTGGCTATGTTTTGAACCTTTCCTCTGACACTAGTTATAGATTCCGATGCTTTACTTCAGGTTTACTGTATCTCTCTGACCTCCTATTGACGATGAAACACAGAAATTGCATCGGAATTAAATACAAAAGGCACAATGCCGACTTAAGTACAAGAAAACTGACTCTTCTTACTTTGTATGTTTGAACCATTCATGTGACACTAGTTATAGATTCCGATGCTTCACTTCAGGTTTACTGTATGCCTCTGACCTTCTTATTGACGATGAAACACAGAAATTGCATCGGAATTAAAAACAAAAGGCACAATGCCGAATATGTACAAGAAAACTGACTCTTCTTACTGTCTATGTTTGATCCATTCATGTGAAACTCATTATAGATTCCGATGCTTTACTTCAGGTTTACTGTATCCCTCTGACCTTCTTATTGACGATGATACACAGAAATTGCTTCGGAATTAAATACAAAAGGCACAATGCCGTCTTAAGTACAAGATAACTGACACTTCTTACTGTCTATGTTTTGAACCATTCCAGTGACACTAGTTATAGATTCCGATGCTTCACTTCAGGTTTACTGTATCCCTCTGACCTTCTTATTGACGATGAAACACAGAAATTGCATCGGAATTACATACAAAAGGCACAATGCCGTTCTAAGTACAGGAAAACTGACTCTTCTTTTGTCTATGATTTGAACCATTCCTGTGACACTAGTTATAGATTCCGATGCTTTACTTCAGTTTTACTGTATTCCTCTGACCTTCTTATTGACGATGAAACACAGAAATTGCATCGGAATTAAATACAAAAGGCACAATGCCGAACTAAGTACATGAAAATTGACTCTTCTTACGGTCTTTGATTTGACCCTTTCCTGTGACACCAGTTATAGATTCCGATGCTTCACTTCAGGTTTACTGTTTTCCTCTGACCTTCTTATTGACGATGAAACACAGAAATTTCATCGGAATTAAATACAAAATGCACAATGCCGACTTAAGTACAAGAAAACTGACTCTTCTTACTGTCTATGGTTTGATCCATTAGTGTGACACTAGTTATAGATTTCGATGCTTCACTTCAGGTTCACTGTATCCCTCTGACCATCTTATTGACGATGAAACACTGAAATTGCATCGGAATTAAATACAAACGGCACAATGCCGACTTAAGTACAAGAAAACTGACTCCTCTTACTGTCTATGCTCTGAACCATTCCTGTGACACCAGTTATAGATTCTGATGCTACACTTCATGTTTACTGTATCCCTCTGACCTTCGTATTGACGATGAAACACAGAAATTGCATCGGAATTAAATACAAAAGGCACAATGCCGACTTAAGTACAAGAAAACTGACTCTTCTTACTGTCTATGTTTTGAACCAATCCTGTGACACTAGTTATAGATTCCGATGCTTCACTTCAGGATCACTGTATCCCTCTGACCTTCTTATTGACGATGAAACACTGAAATTCCATCGGTATAAATACAAAAGGCACAATGCCGACTTAAGTACAATAAAACTGACTCTTCTTATTGTCTATGTTTTGAACCATTCCTGTGACACTAGTTATAGATTCTGATGCTTCACTTCAGGTTTACTGTATACCTCTGACCTTCTTATTTACGATGAAACACAGAATTTGCATCGGAATTAAATACAAAAAGCATAATCCCGACTTAAGTACAAGAAAACTGACTCTTCTTAGTGTCTATGTTTGGAACCATTCCTATGACACTTGTTATGGATTTCGATGCTTCACTTCAGGTTTACTCTATCCCTCTGACCTTCTTATTGACGATGAAACACAGAAAATGCATCGAAATTGAATACAAAAGGCACAATGCTGATTTAAATACAGGAAAACTGACTCTTCTTACTGTCTATGATTTGAACCATTCATGTGACACTAGTTATAGATTGCGATGCTTCACTTCAGGTTTACTGTATCCCTCTGACCTTCTTATTCACGATGAAACACAGAAATTGCATCGGAATTAAATACAAAATTCACAATGCCGACTTAAGTACAAGAGAACTGACTCTTCTTACTGTCTATGTTTTGAACCATTCCTGTGACACTAGTTATAGATTCCGATGCTTCACTTCAGGTTTACTGTATTCCTCTGACCTTCTTATTGACGATGAAACACAGAAATTGCATCGGAATTAAATACAAAAGGCACAATGCCGACTTAAGTACAAGAACACTGACTCTTCTTTCTGGCTATGTTTTGAACCTTTCCTCTGACACTAGTTATAGATTCCGATGCTTTACTTCAGGTTTACTGTATCCCTCTGACCTCCTATTGACGATGAAACACAGAAATTGCATCGGAATTAAATACAAAAGGCACAATGCCGACTTAAGTACAAGAAAACTGACTCTTCTTACTGTGTATGTTTGAACCATTCATGTGACACTAGTTATAGATTCCGATGCTTCACTTCAGGTTTACTGTATGCCTCTGACCTTCTTATTGACGATGAAACACAGAAATTGCATCGGAATTAAAAACAAAAGGCACAATGCCGAATATGTACAAGAAAACTGACTCTTCTTACCGTCTATGTTTGATCCATTCATGTGAAACTCATTATAGATTCCGATGCTTTACTTCAGGTTTACTGTATCCCTCTGACCTTCTTATTGACGATGAAACACAGAAATTGCTTCGGAATTAAATACAAAAGGCACAATGCCGTCTTAAGTACAAGATAACTGACACTTCTTACTGTCTATGTTTTGAACCATTCCAGTGACACTAGTTATAGATTCCGATGCTTCACTTCAGGTTTACTGTATCCCTCTGATCTTCTTATTGACGATGAAACACAGATATTGCATCGGAATTAAATACAAAAGGCACAATGCCGACATAGGTACAAGAAAACTGACTCTTCTTACTGTCTATGTTTTGAACCAGTCATGTGACACTAGTTATAGATTCCGATCCTTCACTGCTGGTTTACTGTATCCCTCTGACCTTCTTATTGACGATGATACACAGAAATTGCATCGGAATTAAATACAAGAGGCACAATGCCGACATAAGTAAAAAATAAGTGACTCTTCTTACTGTATAAGTTTGAACAATTCCTGTGACACTAGTTATAGATTCCGATGTTTCACTTCAGGTTTACCGTATCCCTCCGACCTTCTTATTGACGATGAAACACAGAAATTGCATCGGATTAAATACAAAAGGCACAATGCCGACTTAAGTACAAGAAAACTGACTCTTCTTACTGTCTATGTTTTAAACCATTCCTGTGACACTAGTTATAGATTCCGATGCTTCACTTCAGGTTTACTGTATACCTTTGACCTCCTATTGACGATGAAACACAGAATTTGCATCGGAATTAAATACAAAAGGCACAATGCCGACTTAAGTACAAGAAAACTGTCTCTTCTTACTGTCTATGTTTGAACCATTCCTGTGACACTAGTTATAGATTCCGATGCTTCACTTCCGGTTTACTGTATCCCGCTGACCATCTTATAGACGATGAAACACAGAAATTGCATCGGAATAAAATAAAAAAGGCACAATGCCGACTTAAGTACAAGAAAACTGACTCTTCTTACTGTCTATGTTTTGAACCATTCATGTGACACTAGTTATACATTCCGATGCTTCACTTCAGGTTTCCTGTATCCCTCTGACCTTCGTATTGACGATGCAACACAGAAATTGCATCGGAATTAAATACAAAAGGCACAATGCCGACTTAAGTACAAGAAAACTGACTCTTCTTATTGTCTATGCTTTGAACCAATCCTGTGACACTAGTTATAGATTCCGATGCTTCACTTCAGGATCACTGTATCCCTCTGACCTTCTTATTGACGATGAAACACTGAAATTCCATCGGAATTAAATACAAAAGGCACAATGCCGATTTAAGTACAATAAAACTGACTCTTCTTACTGTCTATGTTTTGAACCATTCCTGTGACACTAGTTATAGATTCTGATGCTTCACTTCAGTTTCACTGTATCCCTCTGACCTCCTTATTGACGATGAAACACTGAAATTCCATCGGAATTATATAGAAATAGCACAATGCTGACTTAAGTACAAGTAAACTGACTCTTCTTACTGTCTATGTTTAAACCGTTCCTGCGACACTAGTTATAGATTCTGATGCTTCACTTCAGGTTTTTTGTATGCCACTGACCTTCTTATTGACGATGAATCACAGAAATTGCATCGGAATTAAATGCAAAAGGCACAATGCCGACATAAGTACAAGAAAACTGACTTTTCTTACTGTCTGTGTTTGAACCATTCCTGTGACACTAGTTATAGATTCCGATGCTTCACTTCAGGTTTACTGTATCACTCTGACCTTCTTATTGACGATGAAACACAGAAATTGCATCGGAATTAAATACAAAAGGCACAATGCCGTCTTATGTACAAGTAAACTGACTCTTCTTACTGTCTATGTTTTGATCCATTCATGTGAAACTCAATATAGATTCCGATGCTTTACTTCAGGTTTACTGTATACCTCTGACCTTCTTATTGACGATGAAACACAGAAATTGCTTCGGAATTAAATACAAGAGGCACAATGCCGACTTAAGTACAAGATAACTGACACTTCTTACTGTCTATGTTTTGAACCATTCCAGTGACACCAGTTATAGATTCCGATGCTTCACTTCAGGTTTACTGTATCCCTCTGACCTCCGTATTGACGATGAAACACAGAAATTGCATCGGAATTAAATACAAAGGCACAATGCCGACATAGGTACAAGAAAACTGACTCTTCTTACTGTCTATGTTTTGAACCATTCATGTGACACTAGTTATAGATTCCGATGCTTCACTGCAGGTTTACAGTATCCCTCTGACCTTCTTATTGACGATGAAACACAGAAATTGCATCGGAATTAAATACAAGAGGCACAATGCCGACATAAGTACAAGATAACTGACTCTTCTTACTGTCTATGCTTTGAACAATTCCTGTGACACTAGTTATAGATTCCGATGCTTCACTTCAGGTTTACTGTATACCTTTGACCTCCTATTGATGATGAAACACAGAATTTGCATCGGATTTAAATACAAAAAGCACAATGCCGACTTAAGTACAAGAAGACTGACTCTTCTTACTGTCTATGTTTTGGACCATTCCTGTGACACTATATATAGATTCCGATGCTTTACTTCAAGTATACTGTATCCCTCTGAGCTTCTTATTGACGATGAAACACAGAAATTGCATCGAAATTAAATACAAAAGGCACAATGCTGATTTAAATACAAGAAAACTGACTCTTCTTACTGTCTATGTTTTGAACCATTCATGTGACACTAATTATAGATTCCGATGCTTCACTTCAGGTTTACTGAATCCCTCTGACCTTCTTATTGACGATGAAACACAGAAATTTCATCGGAATTACATACAAAAGGCACAATGCCGTACTAAGTACAGGAAAACTGACTCTTCTTACTGTCTATGATTTGAACCATTCCTGTGACACTAGTTATAGATTCCGATGCTTTACTTCAGGTTTACTGTATTCCTCTGACCTTCTTATTGACGATGAAACACAGAAATTGCATCGGAATTAAATACAAAAGGCACAATGCCGAACTAAGTACAGGAAAACTGACTCTTCTTACGGTCTATGATTTGAACCATTCCTGTGACACCAGTTATAGATTCCGATGCTTCACTTCAGGTTTACTGTTTTCCTCTGACCTTCTTATTGACGATGAAACACAGAAATTTCATCGGAATTAAATACAAAATGGACAATGCCGACTTAAGTACAAGAAAACTGACTCTTCTTACTGTCTATGGTTTGATCCATTAGTGTGACACTAGTTATAGATTTCGATGCTTCACTTCAGGTTCACTGTATCCCTCTGACCATCTTATTGACGATGAAACACTGAAATTGCATCGGAATTAAATACAAACGGCACAATGCCGACTTAAATACAAGAAAACTGACTCCTCTTACTGTCTATGCTCTGAACCATTCCTGTGACACCAGTTATAGATTCTGATGCTACACTTCATGTTTACTGTATCCCTCTGACCTTCGTATTGACGATGAAACACAGAAATTGCATCGGAATTAAATACAAAAGGCACAATGCCGACTTAAGTACAAGAAAACTGACTCTTCTTACTGTCTATGCTTTGAACCAATCCTGTGACACTAGTTATAGATTCCGATGCTTCACTTCAGGATGACTGTATCCCTCTGACCTTCTTATTGACGATGAAACACTGAAATTCCATCGGAATAAATACAAAAGGCACAATGCCGACTTAAGTACAATAAAACTGACTCTTCTTATTGTCTATGTTTTGAACCATTCCTGTGACACTAGTTATAGATTCTGATGCTTCACTTCAGGTTTACTGTATACCTCTGACCTTCTTATTGACGATGAAACACAGAATTTGCATCGGAATTAAATACAAAAGGCATAATCCCGACTTAAGTACAAGAAAACTGACTCTTCTTACTGTCTATGATTTGAACCATTCCTATGACACTAGTTATGGATTTCGATGCTTCACTTCAGGATTACTGTATCCCTCTGACCTTCTTATTGACGATGAAACACAGAAAATGCATCGAAATTGAATACAAAAGGCACAATGCTGATTTAAATACAGGAAAACTGACTCTTCTTACTGTCTATGATTTGAACCATTCATGTGACGCTAGTTATAGATTGCGATGCTTCACTTCAGGTTTACTGTATCCCTCTGACCTCCTATTCACGATGAAACACAGATATTGCATCGGAATTAAATACAAAAGGCACAATGCCGACTTAAGTACAAGAAAACTGACTCTTCTTACTGTGTATGTTTGAACCATTCATGTGACACTAGTTATAGATTCCGATGCTTCACTTCAGGTTTACTGTATGCCTCTGACCTTCTTATTGACGATGAAACACAGAAATTGCATCGGAATTAAAAACAAAAGGCACAATGCCGAATATGTACAAGAAAACTGACTCTTCTTACTGTCTATGTTTGATCCATTCATGTGAAACTCATTATAGATTCCGATACTTTACTTCAGGTTTACTGTATCCCTCTGACCTTCTTATTGACGATGAAACACAGAAATTGCTTCGGAATTAAATACAAAAGGCACAATGTCGTCTTAAGTACAAGATAACTGACACTTCTTACTGTCTGAGTTTTGAACCATTCCAGTGACACTAGTTACAGATTCCGATGCTTCACTTCAGGTTTACTGTATCCCTCTGACCTTCTTATTGACGATGAAACACAGAAATTGCATCGGAATTAAATACAAGAGGCACAATGCCGACATAAGTAAAAGATAAGTGACTCTTCTTACTGTATAAGCTTTGAACAATTCCTGTGACACTAGTTATAGATTCCGATGTTTCACTTCAGGTTTACCGTATCCCTCCGACCTTCTTATTGACGATGAAACACAGAAATTGCATCGGATTAAATACAAAAGGCACAATGCCGACTTAAGTACAAGAAAACTGACTCTTCTTACTGTCTATGTTTTAAACCATTCCTGTGACACTAGTTATAGATTCCGATGCTTCACTTCAGGTTTACTGTATACCTTTGACCTCCTATTGACGATGAAACACAGAATTTGCATCGGAACTAAATACAAAAGCCACAATGCCGACTTAAGTACAAGAAAACTGTCTCTTCTTACTGTCTATGTTTGAACCATTCCTGTGACACTAGTTATAGATTCCGATGCTTCACTTCCGGTTTACTGTATCCCGCTGACCATCTTATAGACGAAGAAACACAGAAATTGCTTCGGAATAAAATAAAAAAGGCACAATGCCGACTTAAGTACAAGAAAACTGACTCTTCTTACAATCTATGTTTTGAACCATTCATGTGACACTAGTTATACATTCCGATGCTTCACTTCAGGTTTCCTGTATCCCTCTGACCTTCGTATTGACGATGCAACACAGAAATTGCATCGGAATTAAATACAAAAGGCACAATGCCGACTTAAGTACAAGAAAACTGACTCTTCTTACTGTCTATGCTTTGAACCAATCCTGTGACACTAGTTATAGATTCCGATGCTTCACTTCAGGATCACTGTATCCCTCTGACCTTCTTATTGACGATGAAACACTGAAATTCCATCGGAATTAAATACAAAATGAACAATGCCGATTTAAGTACAATAAAACTGACTCTTCTTACTGTCTATGTTTTTAACCATTCCTGTGACACTAGTTATAGATTCTGATGCTTCACTTCAGGTGTACTGTATACTTCTGACCTTCTTATGGACGATGAAACACAGAATTTGCATCGGAATTAGATACAAAAGGCATAATCCCGACTTAAGTACAAGAAAACTGACTCTTCTTACTGTCTATGTTTTTAACCATTCCTGTGACACTAGTTATAGATTCTGATGCTTCACTTCAGGTGTACTGTATACTTCTGACCTTCTTATGGACGGTGAAACACAGAATTTGCATCGGAATTAAATACAAAAGGCATAATCCCGACCTAAGTACAAGAAAACTGACTCTTCTTACTGTCTATGTTTTGAACCACTCCTATGACACTAGTTATGGATTCCGATGCTTCACTTCAGATTTACTGTATCCCTCCGACCTTCTTATTGACGATGAAACACAGAAAATGCATCGAAATTAAATACAAAAGGCACAATGCTGATTTAAATACAGGAAAACTGACTCTTCTTACTGTCTATGATTTGAACCATTCATGTGACACTAATTATAGATTTCGATGCTTGACTTCAGGTTTACTGTATCCCTCTGACCTTCTTATTGACGATGAAACACAGAAATTGCATCGGAATTAAATACAAAATTCACAATGCCGACTTACGTACAAAAAAACGGACTCTTCTTACTGTCTATGTTTGAACCATTCCTGTGACACTAGTTATAGATTCCGATGCTTCACTTCAGGTTTACTGTATCCCTCTGACCTCCTATTGACGATGAAACACAGAATTTGCATCGGAATTAAATACAAAAGGCACAATGCCGACTTAAGTACATGAACACTGACTCTTCTTACTGTCTATGTTTTGAACCATTCCTGTGACACTAGTTATAGAGTCCGATGCTTCACTTCAGGTTTACTGTATCCCTCTGAATATCTTATTGACGATGAAACACAGAAATTGCATCGAAATTAAATACAAAAGGCACAATGCAGATTTAAATACAAGGAAACTGACTCTTCTTACTGTCTATGTTTTGAACCATTCATGTGACACTAATTATAGATTCCGATGCTTCACTTCAGGTTTACTGTATCCCTCTGACCTTCTTATTGGCCACGAAACACAGAAATTGCATCGGAATTACATACAAGAGGCACAATGCCGAATTAAGTACAAGAAAACTGACTCTTCTTACTTTCTATGATTTGAACCATTCCTGTGACACTAGTTATAGATTTCGATGCTTCACTTCATGTTTACTGTATTCCTCTGACCTTCTTATTGACGATGAAACACAGAAATTGCATCAGAATTAAATACAAAAGGCACAATGCCGACCTAAGTACAAGAAAACTGACTCTTCTTACTGTCTGTGGTTTGAACCATTAGTGTGACACTAGTTATTGATTCCGATTCTTCACTTCAGGTTCACTGTATCCCTCTGACCTTCTTATTGACGATGAAACACTGAAATTGCATCGGAATGAAATACAAAAGGCACAATGCCGACTTAAGTACAAGAAAACAGACTCTTCTCCTGTCTATGTTTGAACCATTCCTGTGACACTAGTTGTCGATTCCGATGCTTCACTTCAGGTTTACTGTATGCCTCTGACCTTAGTATTGACGATGAAACACAGAAATTGCATCGGAATTAAATACAAAAGGCACAATGCCGACTTATGTACAAGAAAACTGACTCTTCTTACTGTCTATGTTTGATCCATTCATGTGAAACTCATTATAGATTCTGATGCTTTACTTCAGGTTTACTGTATCCGTCTGACCTTCTTATTGACGATGAAACACAGAAATTGCTTCGGAATTAAATAGAAAAGGCTCAATGCCGACTTAAATACATGATAACTGACACTTCTTACTGTCTATGCTTTGAACCATTCCAGTGACACTAGTTACAGATTCCGATGCTTCACTTCAGGTTTACTGTATCCCTCGGACCTTCTTATTGACGATGAAACACAGAAATTGCATCGGAATTAAATACAAAAGGCACAATGCCGACATAGGTACAAGAAAACTGACTCTTCTTACTGTCTATGTTTTGAACCATTCCTATGACACTAGTTATGGATTCCGATGCTTCACTTCAGGTTTACTGTATCCCTCTGACCTTCTTATTGACAATGAAACACAGAAAATGCATCGAAATTAAATACAAAACGCACAATGCTGATTTAAATACAGGAAAACTGACTCTTCTTACTGTCTTTGATTTGAACCATTCATGTGACACTAATTATAGATTCCGATGCTTCACTTCAGGTTTACTGTATCCCTCTGACGTTCTTATTGACGATGAAACACAGAAATTGCATCGGAATTAAATACATAATTCACAACGCCGACTTAAGTACAAGAAAACTGACTCTTCTTACTGTCTATGTTTTGAACCATTCCTGCGACACTAGTTATAGATTCCGATGCTTCACTTCAGTTTAACTGTATTCCTCTGACCTTCTTATTGACGATGAAAGACAGAAATTGCATCGGAATTAAATACAAAAGGCACAATGCCGACTTAAGTACAAGAAAACTGACTCTTCTTACTGGCTATGTTTTGAACCTTTCCTGTGACACTAGTTATAGATTCCGATGCTTTACTTCAGGTGTACTGTATCCCTCTGACCCCCTATTGACGATGAAACACAGAATTTGCATCGGAATTAAATACAAAAGGCACAATGCCGACTTAAGTACAAGAAAACTAACTCTTCTTACTGTCTATGTTTTGAACCATTCCTGTGACACTAGTTATAGAGTCCGATGCTTCACTTCAGGTTTACTGTATCCCTCTGACCATCTTATTGACGATGAAACACAGAAATTGCATCGAAATTAAATACAAAAAGCACAATGCAGATTTAAATACAATAAAACTGACTCTCCTTACTGTCTATGTTTTGAACCATTCATGTGACACTAATTATAGATTCCGATGCTTCACTTCAGGTTTACTGTATCCCTCTGACCTTCTTCTTATCGACGAAACACAGAAATTGCATCGGAATTACATACAAAATGCACAATGCCGAATTAAGTTCAAGAAAACTGACTCTTCTTACTTTCTATGAATTTAACCATTCCTGTGACACTAGTTATAGATTCCGATGCTTCACTTCATGTTTACTGTATTCCTCTGACCTTCTTATTGACGATGAAACACAGAAATTGCATCAAAATTAAATACAAAAGGCACAATGCCGACCTAAGTACAAGAAAACTGACACTTCTTACTGTCTATGGTTTGAACCATTAGTGTGACACTAGTTATTGATTCCGATGCTTCACTTCAGGTTCACTGTATTCCTCTGACCTTCTTATTGACGATGAAACACAGAAATTGCATCGGAATTAAATGCAAAAGGCACAATGCCGAACTAAGTACAGGAAAACTAACCCTTCTTACTGTCTATGATTTGAACCATTCCTGTGACACTAGTTATAGATTCCGATGCTTCACTTCAGGTTTACTGTATTCCTCTTACCTTCTTATTGACGATGAAAGACAGAAATTGCATCGGAATTAAATACAAAATACACAATGCCGACTTAAGTACAAAAAAACTGACTCTTCTTACTGTCTATGGTTTGAACCATTAGTGTGACACTAGTTGTAGATTCCGATGCTTCACTTCAGGTTCACTGTATCCCTCTGACCATCTTATTGACGATGAAACACTGAAATTGCATCGGAATTAAATACAAAATGCACAATGCCGACTTAAGTACAAGAAAACTGACTCTTCTTACTGTCTATGTTTGAACCATTCCTGTGACACTAGTTATAGATTCCGATGCTTCACTTCAAGTTTACTGTATCCCTCTGACCTTCGTATTGACGATGAAACACAGAAATTGCATCGGAATTAAATACAAAATGCCCAATGCCGACTTAAGTACAAGAAAACTGACTCTTTTTACTGTCTATTTTGAACCATTCCTGTGACACTAGTTATAGATTCCGATGCTTCACTTCAGGTTCACTGTATCCCTCTGACCATCTTATTGAGGATGAAACACAGAAATAGCATCGGAATAAAATAAAAAAGGCACAATGCCGACTTAAGTACAAGAAAACTGACCCTTCTTACTGTTTATGTTTTGAACCATTCATGTGACACTAGTTATAGATTCCGATGCTTCACTTCAGGTTTACTGTATCCCTCTGACCTTCTTATTGACGATGAAACACAGAAATTGCATCGGAATTAAATACAAAAGGCACAATGCCGTCTTATGTACAAGTAAACTGACTCTTCTTACTGTCTATGTTTTGATCCATTCATGTGAAACTCAATATAGATTCCGATGCTTTACTTCAGGTTTACTGTATACCTCTGACCTTCTTATTGACGATGAAACACAGAAATTGCTTCGGAATTAAATACAAGAGGCACAATGCCGACTTAAGTACAAGATAACTGACACTTCTTACTGTCTATGTTTTGAACCATTCCAGTGACACCAGTTATAGATTCCGATGCTTCACTTCAGGTTTACTGTATCCCTCTGACCTCCGTATTGACGATGAAACACAGAAATTGCATCGGAATTAAATACAAAGGCACAATGCCGACATAGGTACAAGAAAACTGACTCTTCTTACTGTCTATGTTTTGAACCATTCATGTGACACTAGTTATAGATTCCGATGCTTCACTGCAGGTTTACAGTATCCCTCTGACCTTCTTATTGACGATGAAACACAGAAATTGCATCGGAATTAAATACAAGAGGCACAATGCCGACATAAGTACAAGATAACTGACTCTTCTTACTGTCTATGCTTTGAACAATTCCTGTGACACTAGTTATAGATTCCGATGCTTCACTTCAGGTTTACTGTATACCTTTGACCTCCTATTGATGATGAAACACAGAATTTGCATCGGATTTAAATACAAAAAGCACAATGCCGACTTAAGTACAAGAAGACTGACTCTTCTTACTGTCTATGTTTTGGACCATTCCTGTGACACTATATATAGATTCCGATGCTTTACTTCAAGTATACTGTATCCCTCTGAGCTTCTTATTGACGATGAAACACAGAAATTGCATCGAAATTAAATACAAAAGGCACAATGCTGATTTAAATACAAGAAAACTGACTCTTCTTACTGTCTATGTTTTGAACCATTCATGTGACACTAATTATAGATTCCGATGCTTCACTTCAGGTTTACTGAATCCCTCTGACCTTCTTATTGACGATGAAACACAGAAATTTCATCGGAATTACATACAAAAGGCACAATGCCGTACTAAGTACAGGAAAACTGACTCTTCTTACTGTCTATGATTTGAACCATTCCTGTGACACTAGTTATAGATTCCGATGCTTTACTTCAGGTTTACTGTATTCCTCTGACCTTCTTATTGACGATGAAACACAGAAATTGCATCGGAATTAAATACAAAAGGCACAATGCCGAACTAAGTACAGGAAAACTGACTCTTCTTACGGTCTATGATTTGAACCATTCCTGTGACACCAGTTATAGATTCCGATGCTTCACTTCAGGTTTACTGTTTTCCTCTGACCTTCTTATTGACGATGAAACACAGAAATTTCATCGGAATTAAATACAAAATGGACAATGCCGACTTAAGTACAAGAAAACTGACTCTTCTTACTGTCTATGGTTTGATCCATTAGTGTGACACTAGTTATAGATTTCGATGCTTCACTTCAGGTTCACTGTATCCCTCTGACCATCTTATTGACGATGAAACACTGAAATTGCATCGGAATTAAATACAAACGGCACAATGCCGACTTAAATACAAGAAAACTGACTCCTCTTACTGTCTATGCTCTGAACCATTCCTGTGACACCAGTTATAGATTCTGATGCTACACTTCATGTTTACTGTATCCCTCTGACCTTCGTATTGACGATGAAACACAGAAATTGCATCGGAATTAAATACAAAAGGCACAATGCCGACTTAAGTACAAGAAAACTGACTCTTCTTACTGTCTATGCTTTGAACCAATCCTGTGACACTAGTTATAGATTCCGATGCTTCACTTCAGGATGACTGTATCCCTCTGACCTTCTTATTGACGATGAAACACTGAAATTCCATCGGAATAAATACAAAAGGCACAATGCCGACTTAAGTACAATAAAACTGACTCTTCTTATTGTCTATGTTTTGAACCATTCCTGTGACACTAGTTATAGATTCTGATGCTTCACTTCAGGTTTACTGTATACCTCTGACCTTCTTATTGACGATGAAACACAGAATTTGCATCGGAATTAAATACAAAAGGCATAATCCCGACTTAAGTACAAGAAAACTGACTCTTCTTACTGTCTATGATTTGAACCATTCCTATGACACTAGTTATGGATTTCGATGCTTCACTTCAGGATTACTGTATCCCTCTGACCTTCTTATTGACGATGAAACACAGAAAATGCATCGAAATTGAATACAAAAGGCACAATGCTGATTTAAATACAGGAAAACTGATTCTTCTTACTGTCTATGATTTGAACCATTCATGTGACGCTAGTTATAGATTGCGATGCTTCACTTCAGGTTTACTGTATCCCTCTGACCTCCTATTCACGATGAAACACAGATATTGCATCGGAATTAAATACAAAAGGCACAATGCCGACTTAAGTACATGAAAACTGACTCTTCTTACTGTGTATGTTTGAACCATTCATGTGACACTAGTTATAGATTCCGATGCTTCACTTCAGGTTTACTGTATGCCTCTGACCTTCTTATTGACGATGAAACACAGAAATTGCATCGGAATTAAAAACAAAAGGCACAATGCCGAATATGTACAAGAAAACTGACTCTTCTTACTGTCTATGTTTGATCCATTCATGTGAAACTCATTATAGATTCCGATACTTTACTTCAGGTTTACTGTATCCCTCTGACCTTCTTATTGACGATGAAACACAGAAATTGCTTCGGAATTAAATACAAAAGGCACAATGTCGTCTTAAGTACAAGATAACTGACACTTCTTACTGTCTGAGTTTTGAACCATTCCAGTGACACTAGTTACAGATTCCGATGCTTCACTTCAGGTTTACTGTATCCCTCTGACCTTCTTATTGACGATGAAACACAGAAATTGCATCGGAATTAAATACAAGAGGCACAATGCCGACATAAGTAAAAGATAAGTGACTCTTCTTACTGTATAAGCTTTGAACAATTCCTGTGACACTAGTTATAGATTCCGATGTTTCACTTCAGGTTTACCGTATCCCTCCGACCTTCTTATTGACGATGAAACACAGAAATTGCATCGGATTAAATACAAAAGGCACAATGCCGACTTAAGTACAAGAAAACTGACTCTTCTTACTGTCTATGTTTTAAACCATTCCTGTGACACTAGTTATAGATTCCGATGCTTCACTTCAGGTTTACTGTATACCTTTGACCTCCTATTGACGATGAAACACAGAATTTGCATCGGAACTAAATACAAAAGCCACAATGCCGACTTAAGTACAAGAAAACTGTCTCTTCTTACTGTCTATGTTTGAACCATTCCTGTGACACTAGTTATAGATTCCGATGCTTCACTTCCGGTTTACTGTATCCCGCTGACCATCTTATAGACGAAGAAACACAGAAATTGCTTCGGAATAAAATAAAAAAGGCACAATGCCGACTTAAGTACAAGAAAACTGACTCTTCTTACAATCTATGTTTTGAACCATTCATGTGACACTAGTTATACATTCCGATGCTTCACTTCAGGTTTCCTGTATCCCTCTGACCTTCGTATTGACGATGCAACACAGAAATTGCATCGGAATTAAATACAAAAGGCACAATGCCGACTTAAGTACAAGAAAACTGGCTCTTCTTACTGTCTATGCTTTGAACCAATCCTGTGACACTAGTTATAGATTCCGATGCTTCACTTCAGGATCACTGTATCCCTCTGACCTTCTTATTGACGATGAAACACTGAAATTCCATCGGAATTAAATACAAAATGAACAATGCCGATTTAAGTACAATAAAACTGACTCTTCTTACTGTCTATGTTTTTAACCATTCCTGTGACACTAGTTATAGATTCTGATGCTTCACTTCAGGTGTACTGTATACTTCTGACCTTCTTATGGACGATGAAACACAGAATTTGCATCGGGAATTAGATACAAAAGGCATAATCCCGACTTAAGTACAAGAAAACTGACTCTTCTTACTGTCTATGTTTTTTAACCATTCCTGTGACACTAGTTATAGATTCTGATGCTTCACTTCAGGTGTACTGTATACTTCTGACCTTCTTATGGACGGTGAAACACAGAATTTGCATCGAGAATTAAATACAAAAGGCATAATCCCGACCTAAGTACAAGAAAACTGACTCTTCTTACTGTCTATGTTTTGAACCACTCCTATGACACTAGTTATGGATTCCGATGCTTCACTTCAGATTTACTGTATCCCTCCGACCTTCTTATTGACGATGAAACACAGAAAATGCATCGAAATTAAATACAAAAGGCACAATGCTGATTTAAATACAGGAAAACTGACTCTTCTTACTGTCTATGATTTGAACCATTCATGTGACACTAATTATAGATTTCGATGCTTGACTTCAGGTTTACTGTATCCCTCTGACCTTCTTATTGACGATGAAAACACAGAAATTTGCATCGGAATTAAATACAAAATTCACAATGCCGACTTACGTACAAAAAAACGGGACTCTTCTTACTGTCTATGTTTGAACCATTCCTGTGACACTAGTTTATAGATTCCGATGCTTCACTTCAGGTTTACTGTATCCCTCTGACCTCCTATTGACGATGGAAACACAGAATTTGCATCGGAATTAAATACAAAAGGCACAATGCCGACTTAAGTACATTGAACACTGACTCTTCTTACTGTCTATGTTTTGAACCATTCCTGTGACACTAGTTATAGAGTCCGATGCTTCACTTCAGGTTTACTGTATCCCTCTGAATATCTTATTGACGATGAAACACAGAAATTGCATCGAAATTAAATACAAAAGGCACTAATGCAGATTTAAATACAAGGAAACTGACTCTTCTTACTGTCTATGTTTTGAACCATTCATGTGACACTAATTTATAGATTCCGATGCTTCACTTCAGGTTTACTGTATCCCTCTGACCTTCTTATTGGCCACGAAACACAGAAATTGCATCGGAATTACATACAAGAGGCACAATGCCGAATTAAGTACAAGAAAACTGACTCTTCTTACTTTCTATGATTTGAACCATTTCCTGTGACACTAGTTATAGATTTCGATGCTTCACTTCAGGTTTACTGTATTCCTCTGACCTTCTTATTGACGATGAAACACAGAAATTGCATCAGAATTAAATACAAAAGGCACAATGCCGACCTAAGTACAAGAAAAACTGGACTCTTCTTACTGTCTGTGGTTTGAACCATTAGTGTGACACTAGTTATTGGATTCCGATTCTTCACTTCAGGTTCACTGTATCCCTCTGACCTTCTTATTGACGATGAAACACTGAAATTGCATCGGAATGAAAATACAAAAGGCACACTATGCAGACTTAAGTACAAGAAAACAGACTCTTCTCCTGTCTATGTTTGAACCATTCCTGTGACACTAGTTGTCGATTCCGATGCTTCACTCAGTTTACATGTATGCCTCTGACCTTAGTATTGACGATGAAACACAGAAATTGCATCGGAATTAAATACAAAAGGCACAATGCCGACTTATGTACAAGAAAACTGACTCTTCTTACTGTCTATGTTTGATCCATTCATGTGAAACTCATTATAGATTCTGGATGGCTTTACTCAGGTTTACTGTATCCGTCTGACCTTCTTATTGACGATGAAACACAGAAATTGCTTCGGAATTAAATAGAAAAGGGCTCAATGCCGACTTAAATACATGATAACTGACACTTCTTACTGTCTATGCTTTGAACCATTCCAGTGGACACTAGTTACAGATTCCGATGCTTCACTTCAGGTTTACTGTATCCCTCGGACCTTCTTATTGACGATGAAACACAGAAATTGCATCGGAATTAAATACAAAAGGCACAATACCGACATAGGGTACAAGAAAACTGACTCTTCTTACTGTCTATGTTTTTGAACCATTCCTATGACACTAGTTATGGATTCCGATGCTTCACTTCAGGTTTACTGTATCCCTCTGACCTTCTTATTGACAATGAAACACAGAAAATGCATCGAAATTAAATACAAAACGCACAATGCTGATTTAAATACAGGAAAACTGACTCTTCTTACTGTCTTTGATTTGAACCATTCATGTGACACTAATTATAGATTCCGATGCTTCACTTCAGGGTTTACTGTATCCCTCTGACGTTCTTATTGACGATGAAACACAGAAATTGCATCGGAATTAAATACATAATTCACAACGCCGACTTAAGTACAAGAAAACTGACTCTTCTTACTGTCTATGTTTTGAACCATTCCTGCGACACTAGTTATAGGTTCCGATGCTTCACTTCAGTTTAACTGTATTCCTCTGACCTTCTTATTGACGATGAAAGACAGAAATTGCATCGGAATTAAATACAAAAGGGCACAATGCCGACTTAAGTACAAGAAAACTGACTCTTCTTACTGGCTATGTTTTGAACCTTTCCTGTGACACTAGTTATAGATTCCGATGCTTTACTTCAGGTGTTACTGTATCCCTCTGACCCCCTATTGACGATGAAACACAGAATTTGCATCGGAATTAAATACAAAAAGGCACAATGCCGACTTAAGTACAAGAAAACTAACTCTTCTTACTGTCTATGTTTTGAACCATTCCTGTGACACTAGTTATAGAGTCCGATGCTTCACTTCAGGTTTACTGTATCCCTCTGACCATCTTATTGACGATGAAACACAGAAATTGCATCGAAATTAAATACAAAAAGCACAATGCAGATTTAAATACAATAAAACTGACTCTCCTTACTGTCTATGTTTTGAACCATTCATGTGACACTAATTATAGATTCCGATGCTTCACTTCAGGTTTACTGTAGTCCCTCTGACCTTCTTCTTATCGACGAAACACAGAAATTGCATCGGAATTACATACAAAATGCACAATGCCGAATTAAGTTCAAGAAAACTGACTCTTCTTACTTTCTATGAATTTAACCATTCCTGTGACACTAGTTATAGATTCCGATGCTTCACTTCATGATTTACTGTATTCCTCTGACCTTCTTATTGACGAATGAAACACAGAAATTGCATCAAAATTAAATACAAAAGGCACAATGCCGACCTAAGTACAAGAAAACTGACACTTCTTACTGTCTATGGTTGAACCATTAGTGTGACACACTAGTTATTGATTCCGATGCTTCACTTCAGGTTCACTGTATTCCTCTGACCTTCTTATTGACGATGAAACACAGAAATTGCATCGGAATTAAAATGCAAAAGGCACAATGCCGAACTAAGTACAGGAAAACTAACCCTTCTATACTGTCTATGATTTGAACCATTCCCTGTGACACTAGTTATAGGATTCCGATTGCTTCACTTCAGGTTTACTGTATTCCTCTTACCTTCTTTATTGACGATGAATGACAGAAATTGCATCGGAATTAAATACAAAATACACAATTGCCGACTTAAGTACAAAAAAAACTGACTCTTCTTACTGTCTATGGTTTGGAACCATTAGTGTGACACTAGTTGTAGATTCCGATGCTTCACTTACAGGTTCACTGTATCCCTCTGACCATCTTATTGACGATGAAACACTGAAATTGCATCGGAATTAAATACAAAAATGCACAATGCCGGACTTAAGTACAAGAAAACTGACTCTTCTTACTGTCTTATGTTTGAACCATTCCTGTGACACTAGTTATAGATTCCGATGCTTCACTTCAAGTTTACTGTATCCTCTGACCTTCGTATTGACGATGAAACACAGAAATTGCATCGGAATTAAATACAAAATGCCCAAATGCCGACATTAAGTACAAGAAAACTGACTCTTTTTACTGTCTATTTTGAACCATTCCTGTGACCACTAGTTATAGATTCCGATGCTTCACTTCAGGTTCACTGTATCCCTCTGACCATCTTATTGACGATGAAACACAGAAATAGCATCGGAATAAAATAAAAAAAGGCACAATGCCGACTTAAGTACAAGAAAACTGACCCTTCTTACTGTTTATGTTTTGAACCATTCATGTGACACTAGTTATAGATTCCGATGCTTCACTTCAGGTTTACTGTATGCCTCTGACCTTCTTATTGATCGATGAAACACAGAAAATTGCATCGGAATTAATTACAAAAGGCACAATGCCGGACTTATGCACATGAAAACTGACTTTTCTATACTGTCTATGTTTTGAACCATTCCTGTGACACTAGTTATAGGATTCCGATGCTTCACTTCAGGTTTACTGGTATTCCCTCTGACCTTCTTATTGACGATGTGAAACACAGAAATTGCATCGCAATTAAATACAAAAGGCACAATGCCGACTTAAGTACAAGAAAACTGGACTCTTCTTACTGGCTATGTTTGAACCTTTCCTGGTGACACTAGTTATAGATTCCGATGCTTTACTTCAGCTTTACTGTATCCATCTGACCTCCTATTGACGATGAAACACTGATTTTGCATCGGAATTAAATACAAAAGGCACAATGCCGACTTAAGTACAAGAAAACTGACTCTTCTTACTGTCTATGTTTTGAACCATTCCTGTGACACTAGTTATTAGAGTCCGATGCTTCACTTCAAGTTTACTGTATCCCTCTGACCATCTTATTGACGATGAAACACAGAAATTGCAGTCGACATTAAATACAAAAGGCACAATGCAGATTTAAATACAGTAAAACACACTCTTCTTACTGTCTATGTTTTGAACCATTCATGTGACACTAATTTTAGATTCCGATGCTTCACTTCAGGTTTACTGTATCCCTCTGACCTTCTTATGGCGATGAAAACACAGAAATTGCATCGGAATTACATACAAAAGGCACAATGCCGAATTAAGTACAAGAAAACTGACATCTTCTTACTGTCTATGATTTGAACCATTCCTGTGACACTAGTTATAGATTCCGATGCTTCACTTCAGGTTTACTGTATTCCTCTGACCTTCTTATTGACGATGAAACACAGAAAATTGCATCAGAATTAAATAACAAAAGGCACAATGCCGACCTAAGAACAAGAAAACTGACTCTTCTTACTGTCTATGGTTTGAACCATTTAGTGTGACACTAGTTATAGATTTCCGATGCTTCACTTCAGGTTTCATTGTATCCCTCTGACCTTCTTATTGACGATGAAACACTGAAATTGCATCGGAATCAAATACAAAAGGCACAATGCCGACTTAAGTACAAGTACACTGACCCTTCTTACTGTCTATGTTTTGAACCATTCATTGTGACACTAGTTATAGATTCCGATGCTTCACTTCAGGTTTACTGTATCACTCTGACCTTCTTATTGACGATGAAGCACAGAGATTTGCATCGGAATTAAATACAAAAGGCACAATGCCGACTTATGTACATGAAAACTGACTCATCTTAATGTCTATGTTTTGATCCATTCCTGTGACACCAGTTATAGATTCCGATGCTTCACTTCATTGTTTTACTGTATCCCTCTGACCTTCGTATTGACGACGAAACACAGAAATTGCATCGGAATTAAATACAAAAAGTCACAATTGCCGACTTAAAGTACAAGAAAACTGACTCTTCTTACTGTCTATGCTTTGAACCAATCCTGTGACACCAGTTATAGATTCCGATGCTTCACTTCAGGATCACTGTATCCCTCTGACCTTTTTATTGACGATGAAACACTGAAATTCCATCGGAATTAAATACAAAAGGCACAATTGCCGGACTTAAGTACAATAAAACTGACTCTCCTTACTGTCTATGTTTTGAACCATTCCTGTGACACTAGTTATAGATTCCGATGCTTCACTTAAGGTTTACCGTATACCTCCGACCTTCTTATTGACGATGAAACACAGAATTTGCATCGGAATTAAATACAAAAGGCATAATCCCGACTTAAGTACAAGAAAACTGACTCTTCTTACTGTCTATGTTTTGAACCTTTCCTATGACACTAGTTATGGATTCCGATGCTTCACTTCAGGTTTACTGTATCCCTCTGAACTTCTTATTGACGATGAAACACAGAAAATTGCATCGAAATTAAATACAAAAGGCACATTGCTGATTTAAATACAGGAAAACTGACTCTTCTTACTGTCTATGATTTGAACCATTTCATGTGACACTAGTTATAGATTCCGATGCTTTCACTTCTGGTTTACTGTATCCCTCTGACCTTCTTATTGACAATGAAACACAGAAATTGCATCGGAATTAAACACAAAAATTCACAATGCCGACTTAAGTACAAGAGAACTGACTCTTCTTACTGTCTATGTTTTCAATCATTCCTGTGACACTAGTTATAGATTCCGATGCGTTCACTTCAGGTTTACTGTATTCCTCTAACCTTCTTATTGACGATGAAGCACAGAAAATGCATCGCAATTAAATACAAAAGGGGACAATGCCGACTTAAGTACAAGAAAACTGACTCTTCTTACTGGCTATGTTTTGAACCTTTCCTGTGTCACTAGTTATAGATTCCGATGCTTTTACTTCAGGTTTACTGTATCCATCTGACCTCCTATTGACGATGAAACACTGATTTTGCATCGGAATTTAAATACAAAAGGCACAATGCCGACTTAAGTACAAGAAAACAGACTCTTCTTACTGTCTATGTTTTGAACCATTCCTGTGACACTAGTTATAGAGTCCAATGCTTCACTTCAAGTTTACTGGTATCCCTCTGACCATCTTATTGACGATGAAACACAGAAATTGCATCGAAATTAAATACAAAAAGCACAATGCAGATTTAAATACAATAAAACTGACTCTTCTTACTGTCTATGTTAGAACCATTCCTGTGACACTAATTTTAGATTCCGATTGCTTCCCTTCAGGTTTACTGTATCCCTCTGACCTTCTTATTGTCGATGAAACACAGAAATTGCATCGTGAAATAAATGCAAAAGGCACAATGCCGAACTAAGTACAAGAAACCGACTCTTCTTACTGTCTATGATGTGAACCATTCCTGTGACACTAGTTATAGATTCCGATGCTTCACTTCAGGTTTACTGTATTCCTCTGACCTTCTTATTGACTGATGAAACACAGAAATTGCATCAGAATTAAATACAAAATGCACCAATGCCGACCTAAGAACAAGAAAACTGACTCTTCTTACTGTCTATGGGTTTGAACCATTATTGTGACACTAGTTATTGATTCGATGCTTCACTTCAGGTTTACTGTATCCCTCTGACCTTCTTATTGACGATGAAAACACAGAAATTGAATCGGAAATCTAATTACAAAAGGCACAATGCCGACTTATGCACATGAAAACTGACTCATCTTACTGTCTATGTTTTGAACCATTCCTGTGACACTAGTTATAGATTCCGATGCTTCACTTCAGGTTTACTGTATTCCTCTGACCTTCTTATTGACGATGAAACACAGAAATTGCATCGCAATTAAATACAAAAGGCACAATGCCGACTTAAGTACAAGAAAAACTGACTCTTCTTACTGGCTATGTTTTGAACCTTTCCTGTGACACTAGTTATAGATTCCGATGCTTTACTTCAGCTTTACTGTATCCATCTGACCTCCTATTGACGATGAAACACTGATTTTGCATCGTGAATTAAATACAAAAAGGCACAATGCCGACTTAAGTACAAGAAAACTGGACTCTTCTTACTGTCTATGTTTTGGAACCATTCCTGTGACACTAGTTATAGAGTCCGATGCTTCACTTCAAGTTTACTGTATCCCTCTGACCATCTTATTGACGATGAAACACAGAAATTGCATCGACATTAAAATACAAAAGGCACAATGCAGATTTAAATACAGTAAAACACACTCTCCTTACTGTCTATGTTTTGAACCATTCATGTGACACTAATTTTAGATTCCGATGCTTCACTTCAGGTTTACTGTATCCTCTCTGACCTTCTTATTGGCGATGAAACACAGAAATTGCATCGGAATTACATACAAAAGGCACAATGCCGAATTAAGTACAAGAAAACTGACTCTTCTTACTTGTCTATGATTTGAACCATTCCTGTGACACTAGTTATAGATTCCGATGCTTCACTTCAGGTTTACTGTATTCCTTCTGACCTTCTTATTGACGATGAAACACAGAAATTGCATCAGAATTAAATACAAAAATCACAATGCCGACCTAAGAACAAGAAAACTGACTCTTCTTACTGTCTATGGTATTGAACCATTAGTGTGACACTAGTTATAGATTCCGATGCTTCACTTCAGGTTCACTGTATCCCTCTGACCTCCTTATTGACGATGAAACACTGAAATTGCATCGGAATCAAATACAAAAGGCACAATGCCGACTTAAGTACAAGTACACTGACCCTTCTTACTGTCTATGTTTTTGAACCATTCATGTGACACTAGTTATAGATTCCGATGCTTCACTTCAGGTTTACTGTATCACTCTGACCTTCTTATTGACGATGAAGCACAGAGATTGCATCGGAATTAAATACAAAAGGCACAATGCCGACTTATGTACATGAAAAACTGACTCATCTTAATGTCTATGTTTTGATCCATTCCTGTGACACCAGTTATAGATTCCGATGCTTCACTTCAAGTTTACTGTATCCCTCTGACCTTCGTATTGACTATGAAACACAGAAATTGCATCGGAATTAAATACAAAAGTCACAATGCCGACTTAAGTACAAGAAAACTGACTCTTCTTACTGTCTATGCTTTGAACCAATCCTGTGACACTAGTTATATATTCCGATGCTTCACTTCAGGATCACTGTATCCCTCTGACCTTTTTATTGACGATGAAACACTGAAATTCCATCGGAATTAAATACAAAAGGCACAATGCCGACTTAAGTACAATAAAACTGACTCTCCTTACTGTCTATGTTTTGAACCATTCCTGTGACACTAGTTATTAGATTCCGATGCTTCACTTAAGGTTTACCGGTATACCTCCGACCTTCTTATTGACGATGAAACACAGAATTTGCATCGGGAATTAAATACAAAAGGCATAATCCCGACTTAAGTACAAGAAAACTGACTCTTCTTACTGTCTATGTTTTGAACCTTTCCTATGACACTAGTTATGGATTCCGATGCTTCACTTCAGGTTTACTGTATCCCTCTGAACTTCTTATTGACGATGAAACACAGAAAATGCATCGAAATTAAATACAAAAGGCACAATGCTGATTTAAATACAGGAAAACTGACTCTTCTTACTGTCTATGATTTGAACCATTCATGTGACACTAGTTATAGATTCCGATGCTTCACTTCTGGTTTACTGTATCCCTCTGACCTTCTTATTGACAATGAAACACAGATATTGCATCGGAATTAAACACAAAATTCACAATGCCGACTTAAGTACAAGAGAACTGACTCTTCTTACTGTCTATGTTTTCAATCATTCCTGTGACACTAGTTATAGATTCCGATGCTTCACTTCAGGTTTACTGTATTCCTCTAACCTTCTTATTGACGATGAAGCACAGAAATTGCATCGCAATTAAATACAAAAGGGACAATGCCGACTTAAGTACAAGAAAACTGACTCTTCTTACTGGCTATGTTTTGAACCTTTCCTGTGTCACTAGTTATAGATTCCGATGCTTTACTTCAGGTTTACTGTATCCATCTGACCTCCTATTGACGATGAAACACTGATTTTGCATCGGAATTAAATACAAAAGGCACAATGCCGACTTAAGTACAAGAAAACAGACTCTTCTTACTGTCTATGTTTTGAACCATTCCTGTGACACTAGTTATAGAGTCCAATGCTTCACTTCAAGTTTACTGTATCCCTCTGACCATCTTATTGACGATGAAACACAGAAATTGCATCGAAATTAAATACAAAAAGCACAATGCAGATTTAAATACAATAAAACTGACTCTTCTTACTGTCTATGTTTGAACCATTCCTGTGACACTAATTTTAGATTCCGATGCTTCCCTTCAGGTTTACTGTATCCCTCTGACCTTCTTATTGGCGATGAAACACAGAAATTGCAACGGAATTAAATGCAAAAGGCACAATGCCGAACTAAGTACAAGAAAACCGACTCTTCTTACTGTCTATGATGTGAACCATTCCTGTGACACTAGTTATAGATTCCGATGCTTCACTTCAGGTTTACTGTATTCCTCTGACCTTCTTATTGACGATGAAACACAGAAATTGCATCAGAATTAAATACAAAATGCACAATGCCGACCTAAGAGCAAGAAAACTGACTCTTCTTACTGTCTATGGTTTGAACCATTATTGTGACACTAGTTATTGATTCCGATGCTTCATTTCAGGTTCACTGTATCCCTCTGACCTTCTTATTGACGATGAAACACTGAAATTGCATCGGAATTAAATACAAAAGGCACAATGCCGACTTAAGTACAAGAAAACTGACTCTTCTTCCTGTCTATGTTTGAACCATTACTGTGACACTAGTTATAGATTCCGATGCTTCACTTCAGGTTTACTGTATGCCTCTGACCTTCTTATTGACGATGAAACACAGAAATTGCATCGGAATTAAATACAAAAGGCACAATGCCGACTTAAGTACAAGAAAACTGACTCTTCTTGCTGTCTATGTTTTGAACCTTTCCTGTGACACTAGTTATAGATTCCGATGCTTCACTTCAGGTTTACTGTATCCCTCTGACCTTCGTATTGACGATGAAACACAGTAATTGCATCGGAATTAAATACAAAAGGCACAATGCCGACTTAAGTACAAGAAAACTGACTCTTCTTACTGTCTATGATTTGAACCATTCCTGTGACACTAGTTATAGATTCCGATGCTTCACTTCAGGTTTACTGTATACCTGTGACCTTCTTATTGACGATGAAACACAGAATTTGCATCGGAATTAAATACAAAAGACATAATCCCGACTTAAGTACAAGAAAAATGCCTCTTCTTACTGTCTATGTTTGATCCATTCCTGTGACACTAGTTATAGATTCCGATGCTTCACTTCAGGCTTACTGTATCCCTCTGACCTTCTTATTGACGATGAAACGCAGAAATTGCATCGAAATTAAATACAAAAGGCACAATGCTGATTTAAATACAGGAAAACTGACTCTTCTTACTGTCTATGATTTGAACCATCCATGTGACACTAATTATAGATTCCGATGCTTCAATTCAGGTTTACTGTATTCCTCTGACCTTCTTATTGACGATGAAACACAGAAATTGCATCGGAATTAAATGCAAAAGGCACAATGCCGGCTTAAGTACAAGAAAACTGACTCTCCTTACTGTCTATGTTTTGAAACATTCCTGTGACACTAGTTATAGATTCCGATGCTTCACTTAAGGTTTACCGTATACCTCCGACCTTCTTATTGACGATGAAACACAGAATTTGCATCGGAATTAAATACAAAAGGCATAATCCCGACTTAAGTACAAGAAAACTGACTCTTCTTACTGTCTATGTTTTGAACCATTCCTATGCCACTAGTTATGGATTCCGATGCTTCACTTCAGGTTTACTGTATCCCTCTGAACTTCTTATTGACGATGAAACACAGAAAATGCATCGAAATTAAATACAAAAGGCACAATGCTGATTTAAATACAGGAAAACTGACTCTTCTTACTGTCTGTGATTTGAACCATTCATGTGACACTAGTTATAGATTCCGATGCTTCACTTCAGGTTTACTGTATCCCTGTGACCTTCTTATTGACAATGAAACACAGAAATTGCATCGGAATTAAACACAAAATTCACAATGCCGACTTAAGTACAAGAAAACTGACTCTTCTTACTGTCTATGTTTTGAATCATTCCTGTGACACTAGTTATAGATTCCGATGCTTCACTTCAGGTTTACTGTATCCCTCTGACCTTTTTATTGACGATGAAACACAGAAATTGCATCGCAATTAAATACAAAAGGGACAATGCCGACTTAAGTACAAGAAAACTGACACTTCTTACTGGCTATGTTTTGAACCTTTCCTGTGTCACTAGTTATAGATTCCGATGCTTTACTTCAGGTTTACTGTATCCATCTGACCTCCTATTGACGATGAAACACTGATTTTGCATCGGAATTAAATACAAAAGGCACAATGCCGACTTAAGTACAAGAAAACTGACTCTTCTTACTGTCTATGATTTGAACCATTCCTGTGACACTAGTTATAGAGTCCGATGCCTCACTTCAAGTTTACTGTATCCCTCTGACCATCTTATTGACGATGAAACACAGAAATTGCATCGAAATTAAATACAAAAGGCACAATGCAGATTTAAATACAATAAAACTGACTCTTCTTACTGTCTATGTTTGAACCATTCCTGTGACACTAATTTTAGATTCCGATGCTTCACTTCAGGTTTACTGTATCCCTCTGACCTTCTTATTGGCGATGAAACACAGAAATTGCATCGGAATTACATACAAAAGGCACAATGCCGAATGAAGTACAAGAAAACTGACTCTTCTTACTGTCTATGATTTGAACCATTCCTGTGACACTAGTTATAGATTCCGATGCTTCACTTCAGGTTTACTGTATACCTCCGACCTTCTTATTGACGATGAAACACAGAAATTGCATCAGAATTAAATACAAAAGGCACAATGCCGACCTAAGAACAAGAAAACTGACTCTTCTTACTGTCTATGGTTTGAACCATTAGTGTGACACTAGTTATTGATTCCGATGCTTCACTTCAGGTTCACTGTATCCCTCTGACCTTCTTATTGACGATGAAACACTGAAATTGCATCGGAATTAAATACAAAAGGCACAATGCCGACTTAAGTACAAGAAAACTGACTCTTCTTACTGTCTATGTTTGAACCATTCCTGTGACACTAGTTATAGATTCCGATGCCTCACTTCAGGTTTACTGTATACCTGTGACCTTCTTATTGACGATGAAACACAGAATTTGCATCGGAATTAAATACAAAAGGCATAATCCCGACTTAAGTACAAGAAAACTGCCTCTTCTTACTGTCTATGTTTGAACCATTCCTGTGACACTAGTTATAGATTCCGATGCTTCACTTCAGGTTTACTGTATCCCTCTGACCTTCTTATTGACGATGAAACACAGAAATTGCATTGGAATTAAATACAAAAGGCACAATGCCGACTTAAGTACAAGAAAACTTACTCTTCTTACTGTCTATGTTTTGAACCATTCCTGTGACACTAGTTATAGATTCCGATGCTTCACTTCAGGTTTACTGTATACCTGTGACCTTCTTATTGACGATGAAACACAGAATTTGCATCGGAATTAAATACAAAAGGCATAATCCCGACTTAAGTACAAGAAAACTGCCTCTTCTTACTGTCTATGTTTGAACCATTCCTGTGACACTAGTTATAGATTCCGATGCTTCACTTCAGGTTTACTGTATCCCTCTGACCTTCTTATTGACGATGAAACACAGAAATTGCATCGAAATTAAATACAAAAGGCACAATGCTGATTTAAATACAGGAAAACTGACTCTTCTTACTGTCTATGATTTGAACCATTCATGTGACACTAATTATAAATTCCGATGATTCACTTCAGGTTTACTGTATTCCTCTGACCTTCTTATTGACGATGAAACACAGAAATTGCATCGGAATTAAATGCAAAAGGCACAATGTCGACTTAAGTACAAGAAAACTGACTCTTCTTAATGGCTATATTTTGAACCATTCCTGCGACACTACTTATAGATTGCGATGCTTCACTTCAGGTTCACTGTATCCCTCTGACCTTCTTATTGACGATGAAACACTGAAATTCCATAGGAATTAAATACAAAAGTCACAATGCTGGCTTAAGTACAAGAAAACTGACTCTTCTTACTGTCTATGTTTGATCCGTTCCTGTGACACTAATTATAGATTCCGATGCTTCACTTCCGGTTTACTGTATCCCTCTGACCATCTTATTGACGATGAAACACAGAAATAGCATCGGAATAAAATGCAAAAGGCACAATGCCGACTTAAGTACAAGAAAACTGACTCCTCTTACTGTCTATGTTTTGAATCATTCCTGTGACACCAGTTATAGATTCCGATGCTTCACTTCATGTTTACTGTATCCCTCTGACCTTCGTATTGACGATGAAACACAGAAATTGCATCGGAATTAAATACAAAAGGCACAATGCCGACTTAAGTACAAGAAAACTGACTCTTCTTACTGTCTATGTTTTGAACCATTCCTGTGACACTAGTTATAGATTCCGATGCTTCACTTCAGGTTTACTGTATCCCTCTGACTTTTTTATTGACGATGAATTACAGAAATTGCATCGAAATTAAATACAAAACTCACAATGCTGATTTAAATAGAGGAAAACTGACTCTTCTTACTGTCTATGATTTGAACCAATCATGTGACACTAATTATAGATTCCGATGCTTCACTTCATGTTTACTGCATGCCTCTGACCTTCTTATTGACGATGAAACACAGAAATTACATCGGAATTAAATTAAAAAGGCACAATGCCGACTTAAGTACAAGAAAACTGACTCTTCTTACTGTCTATGTTTTGAACCATTCCTGTGACACTAGTTATAGATTCCGATGCTTCACTTCAGGTTTACTGTATTCCTCTGACCTTCTTATTGACGATGAAACACAGAAATTGCATCGGAATTAAATACAAAAAGCACAATGCCGACTTAAGTACAAGAAAACTGACCCCTCTTACTGGCTATATTTTGAACCATTCCTGTGACACTAGTTATAGATTCCGATGCTTCACTTCAGGTTCACTGTATCTCTCTGACCTTCTTATTGACGATGAAACACAGAAATTGCATCGGAATTAAATACAAAAGGCACAATGCCGATTTAAGTACAAGAAAACTAATTCTTCTTACTGTCTATGTTTTGGACCATTCCTGTGACACTAATTATAGATTCCGATGCTTCACTTCAGGTTTACTGTATCCCTCTGACCTTCTTATTGACGATGAAACACAGACATTGCATCGGAATTAAATACAAAAGGCACAATGCTTACTTATGTACAAGAAAACTGACTCTTCTTACTGTCTATGTTTTGAACCATTCATGTGAAACTCGTTGTAGATTCCGATGCTTTACTTAAGGTTAACTGTATCCCTCTGACCTTCCTATTGACGATGAAACACAGAAATTGCTCCGGAATTAAATACAAAAGCCACAATGCCGACTTAAGTACAAGATAACTGACTCTTCTTACTGTCTATGTTTTGAACCATTCCTGTGACACTAGTTATAGATTCCGATGCTTCACTTCAGGTTTACTGTATCCCTCTGACCTTCTTATTGGCGATGAAACACAGAAATTGCATCGGAATTACATACAAAAGGCACAATGCCGAATTAAGTACAAGAAAACTGACTCCTCTTACTGTCTATGATTTGAACCATACCTGTGACACTAGTTATAGATTCCGATGCTTCACTTCAGGTTTACTGTATTCCTCTGACCTTCTTATTGACGATGAAACACAGAAATTGCATCAGAATTAAATACAAAAGGCACAATGCCGACTTCAGTACAAGAAAACTGACTTTTCTTACTGTCTTTGATTTGAACCCTTCCTGTGACACTAGTTATAGATTCCGATGCTTCACTTCAGATTTACTGTATTCCTCTCACCTTCTTATTGACGATGAAACACAGAAATTGCATCGGAATTAAATTCAAAAGGCACAATGACGACTTAAGTACAAGAAAACAGACTCTTCTTACTGTCTATGAATTGAACCATTCCTGTGACACTAGTTATAGATTCAGATGCTTCACTTCAGGTTCACTGTATCCCTCTGACCTCCTTATTGACGATGAAACACAGAAATTGCATCGGAATTAAATACAAAAGACACAATGCCGACTTAAGTACAATAAAACTGACTCTTCTTACTGTCTAAGTTTTGAACCATTCCTGTGACACTAGTTATAGATTCCGATGCTTCACTTCAGGTTTACTGTATCCCTCTGACCTTCTTATTGGCGATGAAACACAGAAATTGCATCGGAATTACATACAAAAGGCAAAATGCCGAATTAAGTACAAGAAAACTGACTCTTCTTACTGTCTATGATTTGAACCATTCCTGTGACACTAGTTATAGATTTCGATGCTTCACTTCAGGTTTACTGTATTCCTCTGACCTTCTTATTGACGATGAAACACAGAAATTGCGTCAGAATTAAATACAAAAGGCACAATGCTGATCTAAGTACAAGTAAACTGACTCTTCTTACTGTCTATGGTTTGAACCATTAGTGTGACATTAGTTATTGATTCCGATGCTTCATTTCAGGTTCACTGTATCCCTCTGACCTTCTTATTGACGATGAAACACTGAAGTTGCATCGGAATTAAATCCAAAAAGCACAATGCCGACTTAAGTACAAGAAAACTGACTCTTCTTACTGTCTATGTTTGAACCATTCCTGTGACACTAGTTATAGATTCCGATGCTTCACTTCAGGTTTACTGTATGCCTCTGACCTTCTTATTGACGATGAAACACAGAAATTGCATCGGAATTAAATGCAAAAGGCACAATGCCGACATAAGTACAAGAAAACTGACTCTTCTTGCTGTCTATGTTTAGAACCTTTCCTGTGACACTACTTATAGATTCCGATGCTTCACTTCAGGTTTACTGTATCCCTCTGACCTTCGTATTGACGATGAAACACAGAAATTGCATCGGAATTAAATACAAAAGGCACAATGGCGACTTAAGTACAAGAAAACTGACTCTTCTTACTGTCTATGTTTGAACCATTCCTGTGATACTAGTTATAGATTCCGATGCTTCACTTCCGGTTTACTGTATCCCTCTGACCATCTTATTGACGATGAAACACAGAAATAGCATCGGAATAAAATAAAAAAGGCACAATGCCGACTTAAGTACAAGAAAACTGACTCTTCTTACTTTCTATGTTTTGAACCATTCATGTGACACTAGTTATAGATTCCGATGCTTCACTTCAGGTTTACTGTATCCCTCTGACCTTCTTATTGACGATGAAACACAGAAATTGCATCGGAATTAAATACAAAAGGCACAATGCCGACTTAAGTACAAGAAAACTGACTCCTCTTACTGTCTATGTTTTGAACCATTCCTGTGACACCAGTTATAGATTCCGATGCTTCACTTCATGTTTACTGTATCGTTCTGACCTTCGTATTGACGATGAAACACAGAAATTGCATCGGAATTATATACAAATAGCACAATGCCGACTTAAGTACAAGAAAACTGACTCTTCTTACTGTCTATGCTTTGAACCAATCCTGTGACACTAGTTATAGATTCCGATGCTTCACTTCAGGTTCACTGTATCCCTCTGACCTTCCTATTGACGATGAAACACTGAAATTCCATCGGAATTAAATACAAAAGGCACATTGCCAACTTAAGTACAATAAAACTGACTCTTCTTACTGTCTATGTTTTGAACCATTCCTGTGACACTAGTTATGGATTCCGATGCTTCACTTCAGGTTTACTGTATACCTGTGACCTTTTTATTGACGATGAAACACAGAATTTGCATCGGAATTAAATACAAAAGGCATAATTAAGACTTAAGTACAAGAAAACTGACTCTTCTTACTGTCTATGTTTTGAACCATTCCTGTGACACTACTTACAGATTCTGATGCTTCACTTCAGGTTTGCTTTATCCCTCTGACCTTCTTATTGACGATGAAACACAGAAATTGCATCGAAATTAAATACAAAAGGCACAATGCTGATTTAAATACAGGAAAACTGACTCTTCTTACTGTCTATGATTTGAACCATTCGTGTGACACTAATAATAGATTCCGATGCTTCACTTCAGGTTTTCTGTATCCCTCTGACCTTCTTATTGACGATGAAACACAGACATTGCATCGGAATTAAATACAAAAGGCACAATGCTGACTTATGTACAATAAAACTGACTCTTCTTACTGTCTAAGTTTTGAACCATTCCTGTGACACTAGTTATAGATTCCGATGCTTCACTTCAGGTTTACTGTATCCCTCTGACCTTCTTATTGGCGATGAAACACAGAAATTGCATCGGAATTACATACAAAAGGCAAAATGCCGAATTAAGTACAAGAAAACTGACTCTTCTTACTGTCTATGATTTGAACCATTCCTGTGACACTAGTTATAGATTTCGATGCTTCACGTCAGGTTTACTGTATTCCTCTGACCTTCTTATTGACGATGAAACACAGAAATTGCATCAGAATTAAATACAAAAGGCACAATGCTGATCTAAGTACAAGAAAACTGACTCTTCTTACTGTCTATGGTTTGAACCATTAGTGTGACACTAGTTATTGATTCCGATGCTTCATTTCAGGTTCACTGTATCCCTCTGACCTTCTTATTGACGATGAAACACTGAAGTTGCATCGGAATTAAATACAAAAGGCACAATGCCGACTTAAGTACAAGAAAACTGACTCTTCTTACTGTCTATTTTTGAACCATTCCTGTGACACTAGTTATAGATTCCGATGCTTCACTTCAGGTTTACTGTATGCCTCTGACCTTCTTATTGACGATGAAACACAGAAATTGCATCGGAATTAAATGCAAAAGGCACAATGCCGACATAAGTACAAGAAAACTGACTCTTTTTGCTGTCTATGTTTTGAACCTTTCCTGTGACACTAGTTATAGATTCCGATGCTTCACTTCAGGTTTACAGTATCCCTCTGACCTTCGTATTGACGATGAAACACAGAAATTGCATCGGAATTAAATACAAAAGGCACAATGGCGACTTAAGTACAAGAAAACTGACTCTTCTTACTGTCTATGTTTGAACCATTCCTGTGATACTAGTTATAGATTCCGATGCTTCACTTCCGGTTTACTGTATCCCTCTGACCATCTTATTGACGATGAAACACAGAAATAGCATCGGAATAAAATAAAAAAGGCACAATGCCGACTTAAGTACAAGAAAACTGACTCTTCTTACTTTCTATGTTATGAACCATTCATGTGACACTAGTTATAGATTCCGATGCTTCACTTCAGGTTTACTGTATCCCTCTGACCTTCTTATTGACGATGAAACACAGAAATTGCATCGGAATTAAATACAAAAGGCACAATGCCGACTTAAATACAAGAAAACTGACTCCTCTTACTGTCTATGTTTTGAACCATTCCTGTGACACCAGTTGTAGATTCCGATGCTTCACTTCATGTTTACTGTATCGCTCTGACCTTCGTATTGACGATGAAACACAGAAATTGCATCGGAATTAAATACAAATAGCACAATGCCGACTTAAGTACAAGAAAACTGACTCTTCTTACTGTCTATGCTTTGAACCAATCCTGTGACACTAGTTATAGATTCCGATGCTTCACTTCAGGTTCACTGTATCCCTCTGACCTTCCTATTGACGATGAAACACTGAAATTCCATCGGAATTAAATACAAGAGGCACAATGCCAACTTAAGTACAATAAAACTGACTCTTCTTACTGTCTATGTTTTGAACCAATCCTGTGACACTAGTTATGGATTCCGATGCTTCACTTCAGGTTTACTGTATACCTGTGACCTTTTTATAGACGATGAAACACAGAATTTGCATCGGAATTAAATACAAAAGGCATAATTAAGACTTAAGTACAAGAAAACTGACTCTTCTTACTGTCTATGTTTTGAACCATTCCTGTGACACTAGTTATAGATTCTGATGCTTCACTTCAGGTTTACTGTATCCCTCTGACCTTCTTATTGACGATGAAACACAGAAATTGCATCGAAATTAAATACAAAAGGCACAATGCTGATTTAAATACAGGAAAACTGACTCTTCTTACTGTCTATGATTTGAACCATTCGTGTGACACTAATTATAGATTCCGATGCTTCACTTCAGGTTTTCTGTATCCCTCTGACCTTCTTATTGACGATGAAACACAGACATTGCATCGGATTTAAATACAAAAGGCACAATGCTGACTTATGTACAAGAAAACTGACTCTTCTTACTGTCTATGTTTTGAACCATTCATGTGAAACTCGTTGTAGATTCCGATGCTTTACTTAAGGTTTACTGTATCCCTCTGACCTTCCTATTGACGATGAAACACAGAAATTGCTTCGGAATTAAATACAAAAGCCACAATGCCGACTTAAGTACAAAATAACTGACTCTTCTTACTGCCTATGTTTTGAACCATTCCTGTGACACTAGTTATAGATTCCGATGCTTCACTTCAGGTTTACTGTATCCCTCTGACCTTCTTATTGGCGATGAAACACAGAAATTGCATCGGAATTACATACAAAAGGCACAATGCCGAATTGAGTACAAGAAAACTGACTCTTCTTACTGTCTATGATTTGAACCATACCTGTGACACTAGTTATAGATTCCGATGCTTTGCTTCAGGTTTACTGTATTCCTCTGACCTTCTTATTGACGATGAAACACAGAAATTGCATCAGAATTAAATACAAATGGCACAATGCCGACTTCAGTACAAGAAAACTGACTTTTCTTACTGTCTTTGATTTGAACCATTCCTGTGACACTAGTTATAGATTCCGATGCTTCACTTCAGATTTACTGTATTCCTCTCACCTTCTTATTGACGATGAAACACAGAAATTGCATCGGAATTAAATTCAAAAGGCACAATGACGACTTAAGTTCAAGAAAACAGACTCTTCTTACTGTCTATGAATTGAACCATTCCTGTGACACTAGTTATAGATTCAGATGCTTCACTTTAGGTTCACTGTATCCCTCTGACCTCCTTATTGACGATTAAACACAGAAATTGCATCGGAATTAAATACAAAAGGCACAATGCCGACTTAAGTACAATAAAACTGACTCTTCTTACTGTCTAAGTTTTGAACCATTCCTGTGACACTAGTTATAGATTCCGATGCTTCACTTCAGGTTTACTGTATCCCTCTGACCTTCTTATTGGCGATGAAACACAGAAATTGCATCGGAATTACATACAAAAGGCAAAATGCCGAATAAAGTACAAGAAAACTGACTCTTCTTACTGTCTATGATTTGAACCATTCCTGTGACACTAGTTATAGATTTCGATGCTTCACTTCAGGTTTACTGTATTCCTCTGACCTTCTTATTGACGATGAAACACAGAAATTGCATCAGAATTAAATACAAAAGGCACAATGCTGATCTAAGTACAAGAAAACTGACTCTTCTTACTGTCTATGGTTTGAACCATTAGTGTGACACTAGTTATTGATTCCGATGCTTCATTTCAGGTTCACTGTATCCCTCTGACCTTCTTATTGACGATGAAACACTGAAGTTGCATCGGAATTAAATACAAAAGGCACAATGCCGACTTAAGTACAAGAAAACTGACTCTTCTTACTGTCTATTTTTGAACCATTCCTGTGACACTAGTTATAGATTCCGATGCTTCACATCAGGTTTACTGTATGCCTCTGACCTTCTTATTGACGATGAAACACAGAAATTGCATCGGAATTAAATGCAAAAGGCACAATGCCGACATAAGTACAAGAAAACTGACTCTTCTTGCTGTCTATGTTTTGAACCTTTCCTGTGACACTAGTTATAGATTCCGATGCTTCACTTCAGGTTTACTGTATCCCTCTGACCTTCGTATTGACGATGAAACACAGAAATTGCATCGGAATTAAATACAAAAGGCACAATGGCGACTTAAGTACAAGAAAACTGACTCTTCTTACTGTCTATGTTTGAACCATTCCTGTGATACTAGTTATAGATTCCGATGCTTCACTTCCGGTTTACTGTATCCCTCTGACCATCTTATTGACGATGAAACACAGAAATAGCATCGGAATAAAATAAAAAAGGCACAATGCCGACTTAAGTACAAGAAAACTGACTCTTCTTACTTTCTATGTTATGAACCATTCATGTGACACTAGTTATAGATTCCGATGCTTCACTTCAGGTTTACTGTATCGCTCTGACCTTCGTATTGACGATGAAACACAGAAATTGCATCGGAATTAAATACAAATAGCACAATGCCGACTTAAGTACAAGAAAACTGACTCTTCTTACTGTCTATGCTTTGATCCAATCCTGTGACACTAGTTATAGATTCCGATGCTTCACTTCAGGTTCACTGTATCCCTCTGACCTTCCTATTGACGATGAAACACTGAAATTCCATCGGAATTAAATACAAGAGGCACAATGCCAACTTAAGTACAATAAAACTGACTCTTCTTACTGTCTATGTTTTGAACCATTCCTGTGACACTAGTTATGGATTCCGATGCTTCACTTCAGGTTTACTGTATACCTGTGACCTTTTTATTGACGATGAAACACAGAATTTGCATCGGAATTAAATACAAAAGGCATAATTAAGACTTAAGTACAAGAAAACTGACTCTTCTTACTGTCTATGTTTTGAACCATTCCTGTGACACTAGTTATAGATTCTGATGCTTCACTTCAGGTTTACTGTATCCCTCTGACCTTCTTATTGACGATGAAACACAGAAATTGCATCGAAATTAGATACAAAAGGCACAATGCTGATTTAAATACAGGAAAACTGACTCTTCTTACTGTCTATGATTTGAACCATTCGTGTGACACTAATTATAGATTCCGATGCTTCACTTCAGGTTTTCTGTATCCCTCTGACCTTCTTATTGACGATGAAACACAGAAATTGCATCGGAATTAAATACAAAAGGCACAATGCCGACTTAAGTACAAGAAAACTGACTCTTCTTACTGTCTATGTTTTGAACCATTTCTGTGACACTAGTTAAGGATTCCGATGCTTCACTTCAGGTTTACTGTATTCCTCTGACCTTCTTATTGACGATGAAACACAGAAATTCCATCGGAATTAAATACAAAAGGCACAATGCCGACTTAAGTACAAGAAAACTGCCTCTTCTTACTGGCTATATTTTGAACCATTCCTGTGACACTAGTTATAGATTCCGATGCTTCACTTCAGGTTCACTGTATCCCTCTGAACTTCTTATTGACGATGAAACACAGAAATTGCATCGGAATTAAATACAAAAGGCACAAAGCCGACATAACTACAAGAAAACTTACTCTTCTTACTGGCTATATTTTGAACCATTCCTGTGACACTAGTTATAGATTCCGATGCTTCACTTCAGGTTCACTGTATCCCTCTGGCCTTCTTATTGACGATGAAACACTGAAATTTCATAGGAATTAAATACAAAAGGCACAATGCTGACTTAAGTACAAGAAAACTTACTCTTCTTACTGTCTATGTTTGAACCGTTCCTGTGACACTAGTTATAGATTCCGGTGCTTCACTTCAGGTTTACGGTATGCCTCGGACCTTGTTATTGACGATGAAACACAGAAATAGCATCGGAATAAAATAAAAAAGGCACAATGCCGACTTAAGTACAAGAAAACTGACTCTTCTTACTGTCTATGTTTTGAATCAATCCTGTGACACTAGTTATAGATTCCGACGCTTCACTTCAGGTTCACTGTATCCCTCTGACCTTCTTACTGACGATGAAAGACTGAAATTCCATCGGAATTAAATACAAAAGGCACAATGACGACATAAGTACAATAAAACTGACTCTTCCTACTTTCTATGTTTTGAACCATTCCTGTGACACTAGTTATAGATTCCGATGCTTCACTTCAGGTTTGCTGTTTACCTCTGACCTTCTTATTGACGATGAAACACTGAATTCGCATCGGAGTTAAATACAAAAGGCACCATCCCGACTTAAGTACAAGAAAACTGACTCTTCTTACTGTCTATGTTTTGAACCATTCCTGTGACACTAGCTATAGATTGCGATGCTTCACTTCAGGTTTACTCTATTCCTCTGACCATCTTATTGAGGATGAAACACAGAAATTGCATCGAAATTAAATACAAAAGGCACAATGCAGATTTACATACCAGAAAATTGACTCTTCTTACGGTCTATGATTTGAACCATTCATGTGACACTAATTATAGATTCCGATGCTTCACTTCAGTTTTACTGTATCCCTCTGACCTTCTTATTGACGATGAAACACAGAAATTGCATCGGAATAGAATACAAAAGGCACAATGCCGACTTAAGTACAAGAAAACTGACTCTTCCTGCTACCTAAGATTTGAACCATTCCTGTGACACTAGTTATAGATTCCGATGCTTCACTTCAGGTTCACTTTATCCCTCTGACCTTCTTATTGACGATGAAACACTGAAATTGCATCGGAATAAAATAAAAAAGCACAATGCCGACTTAAGTACAAGAAAACTGACTCTTCTTACTGTCTATGTCTTGAACCAATCCTGTGACACTAGTTATAGATTCCGATGCTTCACTTCAGGTTCACTGTATCCCTCTGACCTTCTTATTGACGATGAAAGACTGAAATTCCATCGGAATTAAATACAAAAGGCACAATGCCGACCTAAATACAATAAAACTGATTCTTCCTACTGTCTATGTTTTGAACCATTCCTGTGACACTAGTTATAGATTCCGATGCTTCACTTCAGGTTTGCTGTATACCTCTGACCTTCTTATTGACGATGAAACACAGAATTCGCATCGGAATTAAATACATAAGGCACCATCCCGACTTAAGTACAAAAAAACTGACCCTTCTTACTGTCTATGTTTTGAACCATTCCTGTGACACTAGTTATAGATTCCGATGCTTCACTTCAGGTTTACTGTATCCCTCTGACCATCTTATTGAGGATGAAACACAGAAATTGCATCGAAATTAAATACAAAAGGCACAATGCAGATTTAAATACCAGAAAATTGACTCTTTTTACGGTCTATGATTTGAACCATTCATGTGACACTAATTATAGATTCCGATGCTTCACTTCAGGTTTACTGTATCCCTCTGACCTTCTTATTGACGATGAAACACAGACATTGCATCGGAATTAAATTCAAAAGGCACAATGCGACTTAAGTACAAGAAAACAGACTCTTCTTACTGTCTATGAATTGAACCATTCCTGTGACACTAGTTATAGATTCCGATGCTTTACTTCAGGTTTACTGTATCCCTTTGACCTTCGTATTGACGATGACACACAGAAATTCCATAGGAGTAAATACAAAAGGCACAATTCCGACTTAAGTACAAGAAAACTGACTCTTCTTACTGTCTATGTTTGAACCATTCCTGTGTCACTAGTTATAGATTCCGATGCTTCACTTCCGGTTTACTGTATCCCTCTGACCATCTTATTGACGATGAAACACAGAAATAGCATCGGAATAAAATAAAAAATGCACAATGCCGACTTCAGTACAAGAAAACTGACTCTTCTTACTTTCTATGTTTTGAACCAATCCTGTGACACTAGTCATAGATTCCGATGCTTCACTCAGGTTCACTGTATCCCTCTGACCTTCTTATTGACGATGAAAGACTGAAATTCCATCGGAATTAAATACAAAAGGCACAATGCCGACTTAAGTACAATAAAACTGACTCGTCCCACTGTCTATGTTTTGAACCATTCCTGTGACACTAGTTACAGATTCCGATGCTTCACTTCAGGTTTGCTGTATACCTCTGACCTTCTTATTGACGATGAAACACAGAATTCGCATCGGAATTAAATACAAAAGGCACAATGCCGACTTAAGTACAAGAAAACTGACTCTTCTTACTGTCTATGTTTTGAACCTTTCCTGTGACACTAGTTATAGATTCCGATGCTTCACTTCAGGTTTACTGTATCCCTCTGACCATCTTATTGAGGATGAAACACAGGAATTGCATCGAAATTAAATACAAAAGACACAATGCAGATTTAAATACCAGAAAATTGACTCTTCTTACGGTCTATGATTTGAACCATTCATGTGACACTAATTAAAGATTACGATGCATCACTTCAGGTTTACTGTATCCCTCTGACCTTCTTATTGACGATGAAACACAGAAATTGCATTGGAATTAAATACAAAAGTCACAATGCCGACTTAAGTACAAGAAAACTGACTGTTCCTACTATCTAAGATTTGAACCATTCCTGTGACACTAGTTATAGATTCCGATGCTTCACTTCAGGTTTTCTGTATTCCTCTGACCTTCTTATTGACGACGAAACACAGAAATTGCATCGGAATTAAATACAAAAGGCACAATGCCGACTTAAGTACAAGAAAACTGACTCTTCGTACTGGCTATATTTTGAACCATTCCTGTGACACTAGCTATAGATTCCGATGCTTCACTTCAGTTTCACTGTATCCCTCTGACCTTCTTATTGACGATGAAACACTGATATTCCATCGGAATTAAATACAAAAGGCACAATGCTGACTTAAGTACAAGAAAACTGACTGTTCTTATTGTCTATGTTGGAACCGTTCCTGTGACACTAGTTATAGATTCCGATGCTTCACTTCAGGTTTACTGTATCCCTCTGACCCTCTTATTGACGATGAAACACAGAAATTGCATCGGAATTAAATACAAAAAGCACAATGCCGACATAAGTAAAAGAAAACTGACTCTTCTTACTGTCTATGATTTGAACAATTCCTGTGACACTAGTTATAGATTCCGATGCTTCACTTCAGGTCTACCGTATCCCTCCGACATTCTTATTGACGTTGAAACACAGAGATTGCATCGGATTAAATACAAAAGGCACAATGCCGACATAAGTACAAGAAAACTGACTCTTCTTACTGTCTATGCTTTGAACCATTTCTGTGACACTAGTTATAGATTCCGTTGCTTCACTTCAGTATTACTGTATACTTCTGACCTTCTTATTGACGATGAAACACAGAATTTGCATCGGAATTAAATACAAAAGGCACAATGCCTACTTAAGTACAAGAAAACTGACTGTTCTTACTGTCTATGTTTTGAACCATTCCTGTGACACTAGTTATAGATTCCGATGCTTCACTTCAGGTTTACTGTATCCCTCTGACGTTCTTATTGACGACGAAACACAGAAATTGCATCGAAATTAAATACAAAATGCACAATGCTGATTTAAATACAAGAAAACTGACTCTTCTTACTGTCTACGTTTTGAACCAATCCTGTGACACTAGTTATAGATTCCGATGCTTCACTTCAGGTTCACTGTATCCCTCTGACCTTCTTATTGACGATGACAGACTGAAATTCCATCGGAATTAAATACAAAAGGCACAATGCCGACTTAAGTACAATAAAACTGACTCTTCCTACTGTCTATGTTTTGAACCATTCCTGTGACACTAGTTATAGATTCCGATGCTTCACTTCAGGTTTGCTGTATACCTCTGACCTTCTTATTGACGATGAAACACAGAATTCGCATCGGAATTAAAAACAAAAGGCACCATCCCGACTTAAGTACAAGAAAACTGACTCTTCTTACTGTCTACGTTTTGAACCATTCCTGTGACACTAGTTATAGATTCCGATGCTTCACTTCAGGTTTACTGTATCCCTCTGACCATCTTATTGAGGATGAAACACAGATATTGCATCGAAATTAAATACAAAAGGCACAATGCAGATTTAAATACCAGAAAATTGACTCTTCTTACGGTCTATGATTTGAACCATTCATGTGACACTAATTATAGATTCCGATACTTCACTTCAGGTTTACTGTATCCCTCTTACCTTCCTATTGACGATGAAACACAGAAATTGCATCGGAATTGAATACAAAGGGCACAATGCCGACTTAAGTACAAGAAAACTGACTCTTCCTACTATCTAAGATTTGAACCATTCCTGTGACACTAGTTATAGATTCCGATGCTTCACTTCAGGTTCACTGTATCCCTCTGACCTTCTTATTGACGATGAAACACTGAAATTGCATCGGAATGAAATACAAAAGGCACAATGCCGACTTAAGTACAAGAAAACTGACTCTTCTTACAGTCTATGTTTGAACCATTCCTGTGACACTAGTTATAGATTCCGATGCTTCACTTCAGGTTTACTGTATGCCTCTGACTCTCTTATTGACGATAAAACACAGAAATTTCGTCGGAATTAAATACAAAAGGCACAATGCCGACTTAAGTACAAGAAAACTGACTCTTCTTACTGTCTATGTTTTGAACCTTTCCTATGACACTAGTTATAGATTCCGATGCTTTACTTCAGGTTTACTGTATCCCTCTGACCTTCGTATTAACGATGACACACAGAAATTGCATAGGATTAAATTCAAAAGGCACAATTCCGACTTAAGTACAAGAAAACTGACTCTTCTTACTGTCTATGTTTGAACCATTCCTGTGTCACTAGTTATAGATTCCGATGTTTCACTTCCGGTTTACTGTATACCTCTGACCATCTTATTGACGATGAAACACAGATATTCCATCGGAATTAAATACAAAATACACAATGCCGACTTAAGTACAAGAAAACTGACTCTTCTTATTGGCTATATTTTGAACCATTCCTGTGACACTAGTTATAGATTCCGATGCTTCACTTCAGGTTCACTGTATCCCTCTGACCTTCTTATTGACGATGAAACACTGAAATTCCATAGGAATTAAATACAAAAGGCACAATGCTGATTTAAGTACAAGAAAACTGACTCTTCTTACTGTCTATGTTTGAACCGTTCCTGTGACACTAGTTATAGATTCCGATGCTTCACTTCAGGTTTACTGTATGCCTCTGACCTTCTTATTGACGATGAAACACAGAAATTGCATCGGAATTGAATACAAAAGGCACAATGCCGACTTAAGTACAAGAAAATTGACTCTTCTTACTTTCTATGATTTTAACCATTCCTGTGATACTAGTTATAGATTCCGATGCTTCACTTCAGGTTTACTGTATGCCTCTGACCTTCTTATTGACGTTGAAACACAGAAGTTGCATCGGAATTAAATACAAAAGGCACAATGCCGACTTAAGTACAAGGAAACTGACTCTTCTTACTGTCTATGTTTTGAACCATTCCTGTGACACTAATTATAGATTCCGATGCTTAACTTCCGGTTACCTGTATGCCTCTGACCTTCTTATTGACGATGAAACACATAAATTGCATCGGAATTAAATACAAAAGGCACAATGCCGACTTAAGTACAAGAAAACTGACTCTTCTTACTTTCTATGATTTGAACCATTCCTGTGATACTAGTTATAGATTCCGATGCTTCACTTCAGGTTTACTGTATTCCTCTGACCTTCTTATTGACGATGGAACACAGAAATTGCATCGGAATTAAATACAAAAGGCACAAAGCCGACTTAACTACAAGAAAACTTACTCTTCTTACTGGCTATATTTTGAACCATTCCTGTGACACTAGTTATAGATTCCGATGCTTCACTTCAGGTTCACTGTATCCCTCTGACCTTCTTATTGACGACGAAACACAGAAATTTCATAGGAATTAAATACAAAAGGCACAATGCTGACTTAAGTACAAGAAAACTTACTCTTCTTACTGTCTATGTTTGAACCGTTCCTGTGACACTAGTTATAGATTCCGATGCTTCACTTCAGGTTTACTGTATGCCTCTGACCTTCTTACTGACGATGAAACACAGAAGTTGCATCGGAATTAAATACGAAAGGCACAATGGCGACTTAAGTACAAGGAAACTGACTCTTCTTACTGTCTATGTTTTGAACCATTCCTGTGACACTAATTATAGATTCCGATGCCTAACTTCCGGTTTACTGTATCCCTCTGACCATCTTATTGACAATGAAACACAGAAATAACATCGGAATAAAATAAAAAACGCACAATTCCGACTTAAGTACAAGAAAACTGACTCTTCTTACTGTCTATGTTTGAGCCATTCCTGTGTCACTAGTTATAGATTGCGATGCTTCACTTCCGGTTTACTGTATCCCTCTGACCATCTTATTGACGATGAAACACAGAAATAGCATCGGAATAAAATAAAAAAGGCACAATGTTAACTTAAGTACAAGAAAACTGACTCTTCTTACTGTCTATGTTTTGAACCAATCCTGTGACACTAGTTATAGATTCCGATGCTTCACTTCAGGTTCACTGTATCCCTCTGACCTTCTTACTGACGATGAAAGACTGAAATTCCATCGGAATTAAATACAAAAGGCACAATGACGACTTAAGTACAATAAAACTGACTCTTCCTACTGTCTATGTTTTGAACCATTCCTGTGACACTAGTTATAGATTCCGATGCTTCACTTCAGGTTTGCTGTATACCTCTGACCTTCTTATTGACGATGAAACACAGAATTCGCATCGGAATTAAATACAAAAGGCACCATCCCGACTTAAGTACAAGAAAACTGACTCTTCTTACTGTCTACGTTTTGAACCATTCCTGTGACACTAGTTATAGATTCCGATGCTTCACTTCAGGTTTACTGTATCCCTCTGACCATCTTATTGAGGATGAAACACAGATATTGCATCGAAATTAAATACAAAAGGCACAATGCAGATTTAAATACCAGAAAATTGACTCTTCTTACGGTCTATGATTTGAACCATTCATGTGACACTAATTATAGATTCCGATACTTCACTTCAGGTTTACTGTATCCCTCTTACCTTCCTATTGACGATGAAACACAGAAATTGCATCGGAATTGAATACAAAGGGCACAATGCCGACTTAAGTACAAGAAAACTGACTCTTCCTACTATCTAAGATTTGAACCATTCCTGTGACACTAGTTATAGATTCCGATGCTTCACTTCAGGTTCACTGTATCCCTCTGACCTTCTTATTGACGATGAAACACTGAAATTGCATCGGAATTAAATACAAAAGGCACAATGCCGATTTAAGTACAAGAAAACTGACTCTTCTTACAGTCTATGTTTGAACCATTCCTGTGACACTAGTTATAGATTCCGATGCTTCACTTCAGGTTTACTGTATGCCTCTGACTCTCTTATTGACGATAAAACACAGAAATTTCGTCGGAATTAAATACAAAAGGCACAATGCCCACTTAAGTACAAGAAAACTGACTCTTCTTACTGTCTATGTTTTGAACCTTTCCTATGACACTAGTTATAGATTCCGATGCTTTACTTCAGGTTTACTGTATCCCTCTGACCTTCGTATTGACGATGACACACAGAAATTGCATAGGATTAAATTCAAAAGGCACAATTCCGACTTAAGTACAAGAAAACTGACTCTTCTTACTGTCTATGTTTGAACCATTCCTGTGTCACTAGTTATAGATTCCGATGTTTCACTTCCGGTTTACTGTATACCTCTGACCATCTTATTGACGATGAAACACAGAAATTCCATCGGAATTAAATACAAAAGGCACAATGCCGACTTAAGTACAAGAAAACTGACTCTTCTTACTGGCTATATTTTGAACCATTCCTGTGACACTAGTTATAGATTCCGATGCTTCCCTTCAGGTTCACTGTATCCCTCTGACCTTCTTATTGACGATGAAACACTGAAATTCCATAGGAATTAAATACAAAAGGCACAATGCTGATTTAAGTACAAGAAAACTGACTCTTCTTACTGTCTATGTTTGAACCGTTCCTGTGACACTAGTTATAGATTCCGATGCTTCACTTCAGGTTTACTGTATGCCTCTGACCTTCTTATTGACGATGAAACACAGAAATTGCATCGGAATTGAATACAAAAGGCACAATGCCGACTTAAGTACAAGAAAATTGACTCTTCTTACTTTCTATGATTTTAACCATTCCTGTGATACTAGTTATAGATTCCGATGCTTCACTTCAGGTTTACTGTATGCCTCTGACCTTCTTATTGACGATGAAACACAGAAGTTGCATCGGAATTAAATACAAAAGGCACAATGCCGACTTAAGTACAAGGAAACTGACTCTTCTTACTGTCTATGTTTTGAACCATTCCTGTGACACTAATTATAGATTCCGATGCTTAACTTCCGGTTAACTGTATGCCTCTGACCTTCTTATTGACGATGAAACACAGAAATTGCATCGGAATTAAATACAAAAGGCACAATGCCGACTTAAGTACAAGAAAACTGACTCTTCTTACTTTCTATGATTTGAACCATTCCTGTGATACTAGTTATAGATTCCGATGCTTCACTTCAGGTTTACTGTATTCCTCTGACCTTCTTATTGACGATGGAACACAGAAATTGCATCGGAATTAAATACAAAAGGCACAAAGCCGACTTAACTACAAGAAAACTTACTCTTCTTACTGGCTATATTTTGAACCATTCCTGTGACACTAGTTATAGATTCCGATGCTTCACTTCAGGTTCACTGTATCCCTCTGACCTTCTTATTGACGATGAAACACTGAAATTTCATAGGAATTAAATACAAAAGGCACAATGCTGACTTAAGTACAAGAAAACTTACTCTTCTTACTGTCTATGTTTGAACCGTTCCTGTGACACTAGTTATAGATTCCGATGCTTCACTTCAGGTTTACTGTATGCCTCTGACCTTCTTACTGACGATGAAACACAGAAGTTGCATCGGAATTAAATACGAAAGGCACAATGGCGACTTAAGTACAAGGAAACTGACTCTTCTTACTGTCTATGTTTTGAACCATTCCTGTGACACTAATTATAGATTCCGATGCTTAACTTCCGGTTTACTGTATCCCTCTGACCATCTTATTGACAATGAAACACAGAAATAACATCGGAATAAAATAAAAAACGCACAATTCCGACTTAAGTACAAGAAAACTGACTCTTCTTACTGTCTATGTTTGAGCCATTCCTGTGTCACTAGTTATAGATTGCGATGCTTCACTTCCGGTTTACTGTATCCCTCTGACCATCTTATTGACGATGAAACACAGAAATAGCATCGGAATAAAATAAAAAAGGCACAATGTTGACTTAAGTACAAGAAAACTGACTCTTCTTACTGTCTATGTTTTGAACCAATCCTGTGACACTAGTTATAGATTCCGATGCTTCACTTCAGGTTCACTGTATCCCTCTGACCTTCTTACTGACGATGAAAGACTGAAATTCCATCGGAATTAAATACAAAAGGCACAATGACGACTTAAGTACAATAAAACTGACTCTTCCTACTGTCTATGTTTGAACCATTCCTGTGACACTAGTTATAGATTCCGATGCTTCACTTCAGGTTTGCTGTATACCTCTGACCTTCTTATTGACGATGAAACACAGAATTCGCATCGGAATTAAATACAAAAGGCACCATCCCGACTTAAGTACAAGAAAACTGACTCTTCTTACTGTCTACGTTTTGAACCATTCCTGTGACACTAGTTATAGATTCCGATGCTTCACTTCAGGTTTACTGTATCCCTCTGACCATCTTATTGAGGATGAAACACAGATATTGCATCGAAATTAAATACAAAAGGCACAATGCAGATTTAAATACCAGAAAATTGACTCTTCTTACGGTCTATGATTTGAACCATTCATGTGACACTAATTATAGATTCCGATACTTCACTTCAGGTTTACTGTATCCCTCTTACCTTCCTATTGACGATGAAACACAGAAATTGCATCGGAATTGAATACAAAGGGCACAATGCCGACTTAAGTACAAGAAAACTGACTCTTCCTACTATCTAAGATTTGAACAATTCCTGTGACACTAGTTATAGATTCCGATGCTTCACTTCAGGTTCACTGTATCCCTCTGACCTTCTTATTGACGATGAAACACTGAAATTGCATCGGAATTAAATACAAAAGGCACAATGCCGACTTAAGTACAAGAAAACTGACTCTTCTTACAGTCTATGTTTGAACCATTCCTGTGACACTAGTTATAGATTCCGATGCTTCACTTCAGGTTTACTGTATGCCTCTGACTCTCTTATTGACGATAAAACACAGAAATTTCGTCGGAATTAAATACAAAAGGCACAATGCCGACTTAAGTACAAGAAAACTGACTCTTCTTACTGTCTATGTTTTGAACCTTTCCTGTGACACTAGTTATAGATTCCGATGCTTTACTTCAGGTTTACTGTATCCCTCTGACCTTCGTATTGACGATGACACACAGAAATTGCATAGGATTAAATTCAAAAGGCACAATTCCGACTTAAGTACAAGAAAACTGACTCTTCTTACTGTCTATGTTTGAACCATTCCTGTGTCACTAGTTATAGATTCCGATCTTTCACTTCCGGTTTACTGTATACCTCTGACCATCTTATTGACGATGAAACACAGAAATTCCATCGGAATTAAATACAAAAGGCACAATGCCGACTTAAGTACAAGAAAACTGACTCTTCTTACTGGCTATATTTTGAACCATTCCTGTGACACTAGTTATAGATTCCGATGCTTCACTTCAGGTTCACTGTATCCCTCTGACCTTCTTATTGACGATGAAACACTGAAATTCCATAGGAATTAAATACAAAAGGCACAATGCTGATTTAAGTACAAGAAAACTGACTCTTCTTACTGTCTATGTTTGAACCGTTCCTGTGACACTAGTTATAGATTCCGATGCTTCACTTCAGGTTTACTGTATGCCTCTGACCTTCTTATTGACGATGAAACACAGAAATTGCATCGGAATTGAATACAAAAGGCACAATGCCGACTTAAGTACAAGAAAATTGACTCTTCTTACTTTCTATGATTTTAACCATTCCTGTGATACTAGTTATAGATTCCGATGCTTCACTTCAGGTTTACTGTATGCCTCTGACCTTCTTATTGACGATGAAACACAGAAGTTGCATCGGAATTAAATACAAAAGGCACAATGCCGACTTAAGTACAAGGAAACTGACTCTTCTTACTGTCTATGTTTTGAACCATTCCTGTGACACTAATTATAGATTCCGATGCTTAACTTCCGGTTAACTGTATGCCTCTGACCTTCTTATTGACGATGAAACACAGAAATTGCATCGGAATTAAATACAAAAGGCACAATGCCGACTTAAGTACAAGAAAACTGACTCTTCTTACTTTCTATGATTTGAACCATTCCTGTGATACTAGTTATAGATTCCGATGCTTCACTTCAGGTTTACTGTATTCCTCTGACCTTCTTATTGACGATGGAACACAGAAATTGCATCGGAATTAAATACAAAAGGCACAAAGCCGACTTAACTACAAGAAAACTTACTCTTCTTACTGGCTATATTTTGAACCATTCCTGTGACACTAGTTATAGATTCCGATGCTTCACTTCAGGTTCACTGTATCCCTCTGACCTTCTTATTGACGATGAAACACTGAAATTTCATAGGAATTAAATACAAAAGGCACAATGCTGACTTAAGTACAAGAAAACTTACTCTTCTTACTGTCTATGTTTGAACCGTTCCTGTGACACTAGTTATAGATTCCGATGCTTCACTTCAGGTTTACTGTATGCCTCTGACCTTCTTACTGACGATGAAACACAGAAGTTGCATCGGAATTAAATACGAAAGGCACAATGGCGACTTAAGTACAAGGAAACTGACTCTTCTTACTGTCTATGTTTTGAACCATTCCTGTGACACTAATTATAGATTCCGATGCTTAACTTCCGGTTTACTGTATCCCTCTGACCATCTTATTGACAATGAAACACAGAAATAACATCGGAATAAAATAAAAAACGCACAATTCCGACTTAAGTACAAGAAAACTGACTCTTCTTACTGTCTATGTTTGAGCCATTCCTGTGTCACTAGTTATAGATTGCGATGCTTCACTTCCTGTTTACTGTATCCCTCTGACCATCTTATTGACGATGAAACACAGAAATAGCATCGGAATAAAATAAAAAAGGCACAATGCCGACTTAAGTACAAGAAAACTGACTCTTCTTACTGTCTATGTTTTGAACCAATCCTGTGACACTAGTTATAGATTCCGATGCTTCACTTCAGGTTCACTGTATCCCTCTGACCTTCTTACTGACGATGAAAGACTGAAATTCCATCGGAATTAAATGCAAAAGGCACAATGACGACTTAAGTACAATAAAACTGACTCTTCCTACTGTCTATGTTTTGAACCATTCCTGTGACACTAGTTATAGATTCCGATGCTTCACTTCAGGTTTGCTGTATACCTCTGACCTTCTTATTGACGATGAAACACAGAATTCGCATCGGAATTAAATACAAAAGGCACCATCCCGACTTAAGTACAAGAAAACTGACTCTTCTTACTGTCTATGTTTTAAACCATTCCTGTGACACTATCTATAGATTCCGATGCTTCACTTCAGGTTTACTGTATCCCTCTGACCATCTTATTGAGGATGAAACACAGAAATTGCATCGATTTTAAATACAAAAGGCACAATGCAGATTTAAATACCAGATAATTGACTCTTCTTACGGTCTATGATTTGAACCATTCATGTGACACTAATTATAGATTACGATGCTTCACTTCAGTTTTACTGTATCACTCTGACCTTCTTATTGACGATGAAACACAGAAATTGCATCGGAATAGAATACAAAAGGCACAATGCCGACTTAAGTTCAAGAAAACTGACTCTTCCTACTATCTAAGATTTGAACCATTCCTGTTCCACTAGTTATAGATTCCGATGCTTCACTTCAGGTTCACTGTATCCCTCTGACCTTCTTATTGACGATGAAACACTGAAATTGCGTCGGAATAAAATAAAAAAGGCACAATGCCGACTTAAGTACAAGAAAACTGACTCTTCTTACTGTCTATGTTTTGAAGCAATCCTGTGACACTAGTTATAGATTCCGATGCTTCACTTCAGGTTCACTGTATCCCTCTGACCTTCTTACTGACGATGAAAGACTGAAATTCCATCGGAATTAAATACAAAAGGCACAATGACGACTTAAGTACAATAAAACTGACTCTTCCTACTTTCTATGTTTTGAACCATTCCTGTGACACTAGTTATAGATTCCGATGCTTCACTTCAGGTTTGCTGTATACCTCTGACCTTCTTATTGACGATGAAACACAGAATTCGCATCGGAATTAAATACAAAAGGCACCATCCCGACTTAAGTACAAGAAAACTGACTCTTCTTACTGTCTATGTTTTGAACCATTCCTGTGACACTAGCTATAGATTCCGATGCTTCACTTCAGGTTTACTGTATCCCTCTGACCATCTTATTGAGGATGAAACACAGAAATTGCATCGATTTTAAATACAAAAGGCACAATGCAGATTTAAATACCAGAAAATTGACCCTTCTTACGGTCTATGATTTGAACCATTCATGTGACACTAATTGTAGATTCCGATGCTTCACTTCAGTTTTACTGTATCACTCTGACCTTCTTATTGACGTTGAAACACAGAAATTGCATCGGAATAGAATACAAAAGGCACAATGCCGACTTAAGTACAAGAAAACTGACTCTTCCTACTATCTAAGATTTGAACCATACCTGTTGCACTAGTTATAGATTCCGATGCTTCACTTCAGGTTCACTGTATCCCTCTGACCTTCTTATTGACGATGAAACACAGAAATTGCATCCAAATTAAATACAAAAGGCACAATGCTGATTTAAATACAGGAAAACTGACTCTTCTTACTGTCTATGATTTGAACCATCCATGTGACACTAATTATAGATTCCGATGCTTCACTTCAGGTTTACTGTATTCCTCTGACCTTCCTATTGACAATGAAACACAGAAATTGCATCGGAATTAAATGCAAAAGGCACAATGCCGACTTAAGTACAAGAAAACTGACTCTGTTACTGTCTATGTTTGAGCCATTCCTGTGTCACTAGTTATAGATTCCGATGCTTCACTTCCGGTTTACTGTATCCCTCTGACCATCTTATTGACGATGAAACACAGAAATAGCATCGGAATAAAATAAAAAAGGCACAATGCCGACTTAAGTACAAGAAAACTGACTCTTCTTACTGTCTACGTTTTGAACCAATCCTGTGACACTAGTTATAGATTCCGATGCTTCACTTCAGGTTCACTGTATCCATCTGACCTTCTTATTGACGATGACAGACTGAAATTCCATCGGAATTAAATACAAAAGGCACAATGCCGACTTAAGTACAATAAAACTGACTCTTCCTACTGTCTATGTTTTGAACCATTCCTGTGACACTAGTTATAGATTCCGATGCTTCACTTCAGGTTTGCTGTATACCTCTGACCTTCTTATTGACGATGAAACACAGAATTCGCATCGGAATTAAAAACAAAAGGCACCATCCCGACTTAAGTACAAGAAAACTGACTCTTCTTACTGTCTACGTTTTGAACCATTCCTGTGACACTAGTTATAGATTCCGATGCTTCACTTCAGGTTTACTGTATCCCTCTGACCATCTTATTGAGGATGAAACACAGAAATTGCATCGAAATTAAATACAAAAGGCACAATGCAGATTTAAATACCAGAAAATTGACTCTTCTTACGGTCTATGATTTGAACCATTCATGTGACACTAATTATAGATTCCGATACTTCACTTCAGGTTTACTGTATCCCTCTGACTCTCTTATTGACGATAAAACACAGAAATTTCATCGGAATTAAATACAAAAGGCACAATGCCGACTTAAGTACAAGAAAACTGACTCTTCCTACTATCTAAGATTTGAACCATTCCTGTGACACTAGTTATAGATTCCGATGCTTCACTTCAGGTTCACTGTATCCCTCTGACCTTCTTATTGACGATGAAACACTGAAATTGCATCGGAATTAAATACAAATGGCACAATGCCGACTTAAGTACAAGAAAACTGACTCTTCTTACAGTCTATGTTTGAACCATTCCTGTGACACTAGTTATAGATTCCGATGCCTCACTTCAGGTTTACTGTATGCCTCTGACTCTCTTATTGACGATAAAACACAGAAATTTCATCGGAATTAAATACAAAAGGCACAATGCCGACTTAAGTACAAGAAAACTGACTCTTCTTACTGTCTATGTTTTGAACCTTTCCTGTGACACTAGTTATAGATTCCGATGGTTTACTTCAGGTTTACTGTATCCCTCTGACCTTCGTATTGACGATAACACACAGAAATTGCATAGGATTAAATACAAAAGGCACAATTCCGACTTAAGTACAAGAAAACTGAATCTTCTTACTGTCTATGTTTGAACCATTCCTGTGACACTAGTTATAGATTCCGATGTTTCACTTCCGGTTTACTGTATACCTCCGACCTTCTTATTGACGATGAAACACAGAATTTGCATCGGAATTAAATACAAAAGGCATAATCCCGACTTAAGTACAAGAAAACTGACTCTTCTTACTGTCTATGTTTTGAACCATTCCTATGCCACTAGTTATGGATTCCGATGATTCACTTCAGGTTTACTGTATCCCTCTGAACTTCTTATTGACGATGAAACACAGAAAATGCATCGAAATTAAATACAAAAGGCACAATGCTGATTTAAATACAGGAAAACTGACTCTTCTTACTGTCTATGTTTTGAACCATTTCTGTGACACTAGTATAGGATTCCGATGCTTCACTTCAGGTTTACTGTATTCCTCTGACCTTCTTATTGACGATGAAACACAGAAATTCCATCGGAATTAAATACAAAAGGCACAATGCCGACTTAAGTACAAGAAAACTGACTCTTCTTACTGGCTATATTTTGAACCATTCCTGTGACACTAGTTATAGATTCCGATGCTTCACTTCAGGTTCACTGTATCCCTCTGAACTTCTTATTGACGATGAAACACAGAAATTGCATCGGAATTAAATACAAAAGGCACAAAGCCGACATAACTACAAGAAAACTTACTCTTCTTACTGGCTATATTTTGAACCATTCCTGTGACACTAGTTATAGATTCCGATGCTTCACTTCAGGTTCACTGTATCCCTCTGGCCTTCTTATTGACGATGAAACACTGAAATTTCATAGGAATTAAATACAAAAGGCACAATGCTGACTTAAGTACAAGAAAACTTACTCTTCT